>NC_143576.1:269251165-269440521 GCF_048544385.1 Mastigoproctus giganteus | reverse complement strand
AAGGCACATCCTGATTGATTGTCCATCCTATTCAGCCGTTCGAACCACATCCTTCCAATCATTAGCAAACTTGCAAGCTCCTCCAACACTCTCTCATGTACTTGGTGACAAAGCAAACCTAAGTGATCTCTTTATATACATTAAACATTTAGGAATAATAAATACACTCTGATATATCCATCCTAAATCATTAAAATGAACGTAATGACGCTGACAGACACATATTTGCCACAGTTGCCCTTGTGTCATGAAACTTTCATACCAACAACAACAACACACACCCACCCCATTCTCGTTCTGCCTTTGAATCTATTTAAGCTATCAACTTCTACAACGACAGATAGACGTTTGTTCCAGCAATCAACCACCTGCAGGCTAAAGGCTTCCACACATCTATTTTACAACTGTCTTTCCTCAATTTGAATTTATGCTCTCTCAGGCAATTATTCTGAGCAAGAGGAAGAATCCCATCCGCATTGAGCATGCTCAGACCATTCAAGACTTTATACACCTCAATACACCTCAATTAGATCACCTCGAGGTGCTTAGTCTCCAGACACTGTAATTTGCAAAACTTAAGCCTTTCTTCATAAGAGCAACCCTTTGTTCCCTTCACTAATCTTGTTGCCCTTCTCGGTACCCGTTCCAACAGCTCTGCATCCTTCTTAAAATAAGGCCTCCAGCATTGTATACAGTACTCAAGGTTTGGCCCAACCAATGCTTCATACAAGGGGATAATCACCACTTTTTCCCTGCTAGGAAACTTCCTGTATATCATTGATAAGACACCATGAGCTACTCTTGCAGCTACCCATCTGCACTGCTCAGAAAGCTTCATATCTGACTGCACAATTACTACCAGGTCCTCTTCATTCTCTACCAGACTGAGTGTAGTACCACACAGTTGATATGTTATTCTGAGGTTACTGCTTCCCATATGCAATACTTTACATTTGTCAATGTTAAACTTCAGTTGCCACCTCTCAGCCTCTAAACCCATCTGCTCAACTTTTCTAGCTCCTGTTGCAGCAGCGTGCTGTCATTAGTGTTATTAACAACCCTGCCGACCTTCGTATCATCTTCAAACTTGGACATTAATCTTGATATACCCTCATCAGTATCATTAATGAATACAGAAAACAACAATGGACCCAACAATGAACCCTGGGGACTCCACTAATAACATTATTCCACGAAGAGCAGTGTCCATTGATTACCACCCTCTGTCTTTTCCTTCTCAACCACCCCTTTATCCATTGCAGCAATTTGCCTCAAATGCCACTTCTCCAATTTGTGGAGCAGTCTTCCATGTGCAACAGTATTAAAAGCCTTTCTAAGATCCAAGTATATAATATCAAAGTTATTCCCTGCATCTAGTTCTCATGTGACTACGTCATGGTATCCGATCAAATTAGTCAGACAAGACTTTGCCTTAAAAAACCTATAACTGAAGTTTTGTCTAGAGAATCCTGCAATGCTTCTTTTAACAGTGCCTCCATTAATTTCCCTGTAACAGAAGCTAAACTAACAGGTTGGTCATTACCCGTGTCTCTCTTTGATCCTCCTTTGTGGATTGCGATCACATTTTCACATCTCCAGTCCATGGGTATCTCCTCTGAGTCCAGGGAAGCTCTCGTAATTATGGCTAAGGTTTTGCTTGCTTACTTTGCCGCATCCTTTAATATAACTGGATAGATTCCATCCACCCCAGGTGCCTTTCTTATGATTATCTTCAACAATTTCACATCCGCTTTACTCTCAGTTATTATAAGACTATCTAGATTATTGCCACAGTTGAATACACCTCTGGCATTCCTCTCCCTGCATAATTCTCTCATGTGTGAATGTAGATGCCAAATATTCATTTAGTTTGTTAGCTACCTGAGCAGGATCATCAACAGTTGAACCATCGATATCCAGTGGACCAATTGATTCATCCTGTTCCTTCAAGAGTTTACAAAAGTAAAGTACTCTTTACTGTTTTTCTTTGCATCCTTTGCCAAAGATTTCTGATAATCTGCCTTTATCTGCCTAACCTCCTTTGTGACTTGGTTACAGACCAGCTTATATCTATCATAGGCTTCTGTGTCAACTTTTAATATATATGTATCTCATGCATTTTTCTTCTCTGCCACATGTCCCATTAGTTCATCTGACATCCATTTAGGCCTTAAACCTTGAACAGTATTTCTTAGTTGGTATGAAAAGCCTAGTAGCTTTCAAGATTATTTCTTTGAATGCTTCCCACTCTGAATTTGTTGTTGATAACATTATCAGTTGGTCCCACCGGATAGAATTTAAATGCTGTCTCAGACCACCGTAGTCACCTTACAAAAGCAAAAATCCTTCCCTTTACCCCCGATGGTAGTTACCCAAATATTAGCATTAGCATTAGTAGAGACATGATACACGAGAGCAAGCTTATGCAGCATCAGCCAAAAAAAAAAAAAAAAAAAAAACGCTCTCATTTCACCCTTCCGTTCAATCTAAGTACCTGTCCAGCTCAGCCTTAAATTTATTTAGGCTATCAACTTCCACAACAAAGGATGGAAGTCTGTTCCCCCAACCAACCACCCCGCTGGCTTAAGGCAAACTTCCGCACGACTATCCTACATCTGTCTTTTCTCAATTTGAATTTATGCCCTCTCAAATGATTATTCTGAACAAGAGGAACAATTCCATCAGCATTGAGCATGCTCAAACCAATCGAGGCTTTATACACCTCAATCACATCACCTCTTTGAGTAAACCTCACTTCAGCACACTGTGATCACTGCCACCTAGTGGTTCCTTTATCGGCAGATTTTTAATGCATGAATAATCATTACTGATAATCAGATCAAGAGTATTACTCCCTCTAGTTTAATCTCGAACATGCTTCTGTAGAAAACAATCATCCATTAAATCCACAAAAGCCTTGCTAGTGTGTGAGTGACCAACCCACAAATTCCAATCAATTTCTGGGAAATTAAAATCCCCAATTATAACACTCTGCTTTATTGGCCCACTCTAATCCCTCCTCCCTTCCAGTCCTGTCTATCCCTCCTGTACACATTGTACTTCCAAAATTCCAGTTCTACATTTCTTATATCTGCATTGCACACCACGTCTGATATCCCAACAATATCTGCCTTTGATGTTTTGGCAGTACCTCAAATTCATCAAATTTATTTAGTAATATCCTAGCATTGGTGTATACCCAAGTATACATTCACCTGTTCCTGTTGTTGTTGTTATTTGTTTTTTAGGAGCATTAGCAACTAAGGCCATATTGCTCCAGGGATATACGGTGGTCATTTCCTGACCTTTCTACATTCTCCATATTTGGTGGTCATGGGCTTGAACCCCGGTCTGATCAAGAAGCGTGTGCTACGCACTGCTGCTCCTGCCCACCTGGCTACGGAGGCGTCCTGTTCCTATTCTTAGCAATCCTAACAGAACCCATGTGTTTACTTGTACCGCAATGACTCCCAGCAATCTCTGAAATATCCTGCATCTTGTTTTTCAGGCTTCTGCTCATTCCAATAGAAGCAGTGCAAGAATCAACTTCACCTCTGCCACTAGCTACTGTTAATTTATTAGTTCTTGTATCCCCCCATGCTAACAGTTTTCCAACCCACCTAACACTGCCTCGATAGCATCAGCAAATATTCTTGTACCCTTTCTATTTAAGTGTATCTCATCCCTGTAGAAGATATTGATGATGGTATATCAAGCTTAATGTCCAAATTTGCAGATGATACGAAGGTTGGCAGGGTTGTTAAGGACGCTAATGACAGTATGCTGCTGCAACAGGATCTAGAAAAGTTGAGCAGATGGGCTGAGAGGTGGGAAATGAAGTTTAACCTTGAGAAATGTAAAGTACTACATGTGGGAAGCAGCAACCTCAGAGTTACGTATTAACTCTGGTACTACACTGACAGTGGTAGAGAAAGAAAAGAACCTGGGGGTAATTATACAGGCAGATATGTAATTTTCTGAGCAGTACAGACCGTCTGCAAGAGTAGCTCATGGTGTCTTGTGAATGATATACAGGAATTTTTCTAGCAGGGATAAGGTGGTGTATAGTGATCTGGAGGCCTCATTTTTAAGAAGGATGTAGAGCTGTAGGAATGAGTGCAGAGAAGCACAACAAGATTAATGAATGGAACAAAGGGTTGTTCTTATGAAGAAAGGCTAAAGTTTTGCAAATTACAGTGTCTGGAGAGTAGGCACCTGCGAGGTGATGTGATTGAGGTGTATAAAGCCTTGAATGGTTTGAGCATGCTCAATGTTTATGGGAGTCTTCTTTTTGCTTAGAATAATCACCTGAATAATCACCATAAATTCGAATTGAGAAGACAGATAGTTAGATGAGCAGAAATTTGGCTTTAGCCAGTGAGTAGTTGGTTGGTGGAACAGACTTCCATCCTTTGTTGTGGAAGTTTATAGCCTAAATAAATTAAGGCTGAGCTGGACAGGTATTTGGAATGAATGAAGGGGTGAAATGAGGGAGTTTTTTTTTTTTTTTGTTTTGTTTTATTGGCTGATGCTGCTTAATCTTGCTTTCTTGCATCATATTATAATGGTAATCTGTTGTTGTTTATAGTTCATAGCTTAAATAGATTCAAGGAAGAAATAGACAAAGATTTGTAGCAAGTGGTTTGGTGAAATGAGAAGGGTTTGTTTTTTTTTTTTATTTACATTGCTCCTAGTCCTGTTTTTAGTATTTAACAGTGCTATTTATTAAAGTACATCAGCCTTAATGTGTAAGTTTGCAGATGATATTAAGGTTGGCAAAGTGGTTAATGGCAGTCATCAGGATGAGCTTGAAATCTGCCATTATGAGACATTTGTTGTCCACTCTTTTTCCCTGTATAGCTGTTTGGTATATTTATCAGTGTCATTAGACTTGCAACATACTGCTATTCTCAATTTTGTTTTCCCAATGCTTAAATCACCCCAAACTGAATCAACATTGCACTGATCAGCCAATTGAACTGGATGCATTGCCTCAGATATTTATATTATCCTTATTTAAGAGCATAACCGCTCCACCTCTCCTGTCCTTGTCCTTACTGTATACATTCTATTCTGCATATTCAAATTCAGGATCACTTCTGTCTGAGTGATACCATGTCTGCTTTTCCTACAATGTATGCATTTGATGACTTAATCAGTACTTCCTATTCATCAAATTTATTTCCAATGCTCCTAGTTCTGTTTTCAATATGTATCAGTGCTATTGATTAAAGTATATCTGCCTTAATGTCTTAGTTTGCAGATTATACAAAGTTTGGCAAGGTGGTTAATGCCAGTCATTAGGATAAGTTACTGCAAGAAGGTGAAGGAAAATTGAGTCAATCAGCTGAGAAATGGCAGTTGAAGTTTAACATTGACAAATGCTAGTTATGGCAAATGGGTAGCTTTTCCCCCAAAATAACTTATCATACTCAGGTTAGTGGAGAATGGAAAAAAAAAAAAAAAAAAAACCTAGGTGTAATTGTGCAATCAGACATTAAATTCTCTGAGCAGTGCAGAAATGCTGCATTGACAGATAACAAGGTTTTTTCCAATTATATACAGGAACTTTGCTAACAGTGGAAGTGATTATCCCTTTGTATAATGGTTAGGTCCCATCATGAGTTCTGTATACAGGTCTGGATCCTTACTTTATGAAGGATGTAGATTTGCTAGAATAGGTGCAGTGAAGGGCAATCAGATTGGTGATGGGAACAAATGGGTGCTCTTACCTGGTTTTATTTCTGCAAATTTCCATATCTCGAAGAATAAGCGCCTACAGGGAGATCTGATTTAAATCTTTAAATCCTGGAATGGTGTGGGTAAGCTGAATATTAATGGTGTTCTGTTTGTTGAGACTACTCACACAAGAGGGCATAAATACAAGTTGAGGAAAGATGGTTACGGATAGATGTGCGGGAGTTTGCCTTTGGCCAGTGGGTGGTTGATTGTTGGAACAGGCAGCTATCTGCTATTTCATATTATTTTTTGGGCGTGTTATATAAGCTTGATTTTTTTGCATAATTTGCAATTACTAGTACTACTAATGCCAAACTACACCAATTTGTACAGCAGTCACAAAAGAATTGGATCCAAACAATTTGTACAGCAGTCACAAAAGAACTGGATCCAAACAATAATTTTGATACCAAAATTATTGTTTTGGTATCAAAATTATTGTTTGGATGTTATCACAAAATTATTCTTTTGTGATAACATCATAGTATTCAGTCAAATTAGTCTGATAAGAAACTGCCCTTAAAGAAATTCATGCTGTCTGAAGTATAATCACAGCATTGTTTAGAAAGGTCATGCATTTCTTCTTCAATAAGTGACTATATTATTTTTCTTTGGAAATAATTTAAACTGTCGAGTCTGTAATTACTCGTGTCGCCCTTTGACCATCTATTTTGAATTGAGAATACAATTGCACAGCTCCACATCTTTTTCTTTGCTTCCAACCTGTAGGGAGATCCCATGAATCCAAGGATGCTCTTATAAGTATGGCTATAGTTTGCTTCTATATTCTCTATTATGTAGCAGAGAGAGGAATGGAATTTAAAATAAAATTATGAGTTGTAGTTAAACTGTATTTAATTTTAAATACATACGATAAACAGTGAAAACAGAATATATTGATACATACAGTAACCAGTAATACAAAAAGCTTTTGGGCTTTACTTTGCCCTTCATCAATTAACCGTTATATTGAAAGTTTTGGGAACGTAGAACTTAAGAGCATGCGATGGCAGTCATGCACAGTGAACCGCGTGATGCAACAACTAACTGTTGGAAGTTGAAGTCTGCAGTTGTGACTTATGGGAATGTTGTCACCATTTGTCAGTCATGAGACTGGTTGCTTCGATAATAGTAAAAACATGACATTTTCTGTTGATGGAAGTATTAGAGAACGTGATGTGCTGTGACTCCAACCATGTACAGCATCAGTAATGGCATGACCCATTGACAACTATGACATTCTGGTGTGGGTCACTGTTGTGTGGGGGTGACCAGAAGTGCTCAATAATCGCCGAGTGTTCTATGTCTGCTAGGTGAATGGCTCTTTCGTGTTCTGAAATACGTTTGCCAAGTCTTCTTCCTGTTTCCCCGACGTAGCAGCTAGTGCAGTCACGGCAAGAAATGTGGTAGATTAGTGTACTCTGTAGTAAGGTGGGAACTGGTGTTTTCACTTTGGAGATGAGGCGTCGCAATTTCTTGCCTGGGAGTTGTACACACTTTATCCGATGACCTTTCAGGATCCTAGAAACCTGATGTGAAATGTTTGGGTAGTACGGGATAAAGGTGCTTGCAGTGGAGTCATTACCTTGAACACTCCTGTCAGTCTCTACATGGTCACGGGCCTTTAGATCGCACCTATCAAGGGTACTGGTGGGATAGTCCCATCTCGTAAGATCTGTCTTGACCCTAGCAATCTTGGTACGTCTGTCATCTGCAGAACTAGAGTGGGTCCAGGCATGAGTTAACAAGGCCCACGCAGTGCCGAGAAGATGGCTACATGTGTGTGTTTGTGTGTGCCGAGCAGTAGTTGGTAAATTGGCCAGCACACATTGGCTTGCGATAGACTGTTGTTCTCAGGCATGTGCCCTTATGTCAGACCAGGGCGTCCAAGTATTGTGGGGGGGGGGATAAGAGTAGGTTGCACAAATCTCTGGGAATAATTATAAACACATCTTCCATGTAGCAACACCAAGAGGTAATGGGATCTGGTATACTTGTAAACGCATGACCCTCCAATTCTTCCATTGTAATGTTTGCCATAACTGAACTAACTTGGGAACCCATGGCTGTGCACTTGTTGGTAAATAAAGTCATCGAACGTGATTGCACCACCAGTTAAGCACAGTCTGAGAGCAGTGAAAATATCATCTGAAGTTAGTTTGGTTCTGTTGCTAAGGGTCTGGTTAAATTATGCCTGGATAATAAGTAAATACGCAGCCCATGTATTTACATATTCTTTTATGACCCACAGCAGTGTTTGAAACCTCCGACATCCTCTCTTCCAGGCTGCTGTAGGTTCCACTAGAAGCAGCCAGTAATCACTTTCTGCTCTGCCTGCAGCTTTAGTTATTTTATTATTCTCTGTATCATCTCCAAGCTAGCAGGTATCTGTTCCCCCTATCACTGCCTATATAGAATCAGCAAATATTCTTGCACACTCCTTTTCTATGTATCCTATTCCTGCAAAAAGTCTCTTCTGCTAACCAGCACAGACCATGCTGGGAAAAATTCTAGACTGTGAGCTTTGTTCAATCTCTTTGGGTTGAAATTGGTTGTCTAGGCCCTTGTTGTATGCTGTCTTCTATATCGTGTCAGGGCAGAATTGCAGATGTTTTCAAATTTAATTAAGAATTCAGAATTTTCAAATTTTGACTTCTTTTTCTTAATATTTGTCAAGTACTTGATCTGTACTTGCCTCTATCTCTTAATCTTAATTAGCATTAGTAGAGGCATACAATACAAACAAGGAAGCTTATGCAGCATCAGCTAAAAAAACCAACCTCACATTTCACCACTCCATTTGTTCCAAATGCCTGTCCAGCTCAGTCATAAATTAATTAGCCCTGCATTAGTAGAGACATATGATGCAAGAAAGCAAGCTTATGTAGCATCAGCCAAAAAAAAAAAAAAAAAAAACACACACACACACACACAAAAAAAAAAAAAAAAAAAAACCACCAAAATAAAGAAAAAATACCACACTCCCATTTCACCCCTCTGTTCATTCCAAGTACCTCTCCAGCTCAGCCTTAAATTTATTTAGGCTGTCAACTTCCAAAACAAAGGATGGAAGTCTGCTCCACCAACCAACTGCCCGCTGGCTAAAGGCAAACTTCCACATATCTATCCTACATCTGTCTATCCTCAATTCGAATTTATGCCCCTCCCAATTGATTATTCTGAGCAAGACGAACAATTCCATCAGCATTGAGCATGCTCAAACCATTCAAGGCTTTATACACCTCAATCAGATCACCTTGCAGTTGCCTAGTTTCCAGACACTGTAATTTGCAAAATTTAAGCCTTTCTTCATAAGAGCAACCCTTTGTTCCATTCACTAATCTTGTTGCCCTTCTCTGTACTCATTCCAACAGCTCTACATCCTTTTTAAAATCCTCCTCCAGACCTGTATACAGTATTCAAGGTGTGGCCTGACCATTGCCTTATATAAGGGAATAATCACCTTCTTATCCCTGCTAGAAAAAGTCATGTATATCATTGATAAGAGACTATAAGCTACTCTTGCAGCCCATCTGGAGGCAAATTGCTGCTATGGATAAAGGGGTGGTTGAGGGGGAGAAGACAGAGAGTGGTAATCAATGGACACTGCTCATCGTGGACTAATGTTATTAGTGGAGTCCCTCATGGTTCAGTATTGGGTCCATTATTGTTTTCTGTATTTATAAATGATATTGATGATGGTATATCAAGCTTAATGTCCGAGTTTGCAGACAATACGAAGGTTGGCAGGGTTGTCAAGGACACTACTGACACTATGCTGTTGCAACATAATCTGGAAAGGTTGAGCAGATGGGCTGAGAGGTGGCAAATGAAGTTTAACATTGACAAATGTAAAGTACTACATATGGGAAACAGCAAACCCAGCGCAACGTATCAACTCTGTGGTACTACACTAACAGTGGTAGAGAATGAAAGGGACCTGAGGGTGGTTGTGCAGGCAGATATGAAGTTCTCTGAGCAGTGCAGATGGGCTGCAAGAGTAGCGCATGGTGTATTGTCAATGATATATAGGAATTTTTCCAGAAGGCATAAGGCAGTGATTATTCCCTTGTATAAGGCAAGGGTCAGACCACACCTAGAATGTACTGTATACAGGCCTGGAGGCCTCATTTCAAGATGGATGTAGAGCTGCTGGAACGAGTACAGAGAGGCACAACAAGATTAGTGAATGGAACAAAGGGGTGCTCTTACGAAGAAAGGCTTAAGATTTGCAAATTACAGTGTCTGGAGACTAGGCACCAGCGAGGTGATCTGATAGAGGTATATAAAGCCTTGAATGGTTTGAGCATGCTCAATGCTGATGGGATTCTTCCTCTTGCTCAGAATAATCACCTGAGAGGGCATAAATTCAAATTGAGGAAAGACAGATGTAGGATAGACGTGCGGAAATTTGCTTTTAGCCAGCGGGTGGTTGGTTGGTGGAACAGACTTCCATCCCTTGTCGTGGAAGTTGATAGCCTAAATAAGTTTAAGGCTCAGCTGGACAAGTATTTCGAACGAACAGAGGGGTGAAGTGGAAGTGGTTATTTTTTTTTTATATATTTATTTATTTATTTATTTTATTTTTTTTTTTTTTTGGCTTATGCTGCATAAGCTTGCTTTCTTGCATCAAATGTTTCTACTAATGGTAATGCTAATGCTAATCTGCACTGCGCAGAAAACTTCATATCTGCGTGCACAACTACCTCCAAGTCCTTTTCGTTCTCTACCACTGTCAGTGTAGTACCAAAGAGTTGATGCGTCACTCTGGGGTTGCTGCTTCCCATATGTAGTACTTTACATTTGTCAAGGTTAAACTTCATTTGCCACCTCTCAGCCCATCTGCTCAACCTTTCTATATGCTTTTGCAGCAGAGTCCTGTCATTATTGTTCTTAGCAACCCTGCCAACCTTCGTATCGTCTGCAAACTTGGACATTAAGCTTGATATACCATCATCAGTATCATCTACTAATGCTAATGACCACTCTCTGTCATCTCCTACTCAACCATCCCTTTATCCATTGTAGCAACTTACCAATAGAATTCAGTGTTGGCAACATCAACAGTTGATCCCACTATACAGAATTTGAAAACTGTCTGAGACCGCTGTAGTCACCTTTACGAAAGCAAAAGCCCTTCTCTTTAATCTTGATGGTAGTTAAATCTTTACTTAATTCCATACCTCCAATTTGTACAGCAGTCTTCCATGTGCAACAGTATCGAAAGCTTTCCTGAAATCCAAGTAATGATATCAAAGTTATTTTTGGCATTCAGTTCCTTTATGACCATTTCATAGCATCCAGTCAAATTGGTCATACAAGACCTTCCTTTAACAAACCCATGCTGTGTCTTAACTATTACTGCAGTCTTGTCTAGATGATCCTGCAATGCTTCTCTAAACTGTAATTCCATTATTTTCCCCCGAATACAAGTTAAACTAACAGTTCTATAGTTACTTGTGTCCCCTTTTGAACCCTCTTTTTGAATTGGTGATACATTTGCACACCTCTAGTCCATGGGGAACTCCTTTGAGTCCAATGAAGCTCTGATAATTATTGCTAAGGGTTTGCTTACTTCCTTTTTTTGCCTCCTTTAGTATAACTGGATAGATCCCATTCACGCCAGATGCCATTTTTATGTTTAACTTCAAAAATTTCTCCTCCACTTTGCTCTCAGTTATTGTAAAATAACTTAGCTCCGGGTAGCATTTGATAAACTTCTGTCACTCCTCCCATTGAATAACTCCTCATGTGTGAATGTAGATGCAAAATACTCATTCAGTTTATCAGCTACCTGAGCATGACATGAGTAGTCAACCCATCTATGTTAATTGGTCGAATCTGATTCATCCCTTTCCTTCTAGAGTTTACACCCTTAAAGAACTCTACTGTTTTTTCTTTGCATTCTTTGTGCCGACCGGGCTAGCCGGGTGGGTAAAGTGCCTGCCTGGCAACCCGAAGGTTGCGGGTTCAATTCCCGCCTCGGGCTTGGATCATAGTACTGCAAAAACCTTTGGAGGTGCATTATGGCCCCAGAAGCCTATGCGCCAACAACTACCAAAAAAAAAAAAAAAAAAAATTTGCATTCTTTGCCAGAAATTTGTCATAATCTGCCTTCACCTACCTAACCTCCTCTGTGACTTGATTACAGACTAGTTTATACCTGCCATAGGCTTCTGTGTGACGTGATACTTTATATGCATCCCATACATTTTGATTTTCTCCCATGAGCCTCATTAATTCATCTGACATCCATTTAGGCCTATTCCTCGAAGAGTATATCTTAGTTAGAATGAAAAGCCTAGTAGCCTCAAAAATTAAGTCCCCGAAGGCTTCCCATTTAGAATTCAACGTTGGTAACAGCATCAGTTGATCCCACTGTACAGAATTTAAAAACTGTCTGAGACTGCTGTTGTCACCTTTATGAAAGCAAAAGCCCTTACCTTTAACCGTGATGGTAGTTAAATCTTTACTTAATTCCCACATCAATAGATTTTGATCACTGTCACCTAGTGGTTCCGTTTTCATCAAATTCTTAATGCATGAATAATCACTGCTGATAATCAGATCAAAACTGCAATAATTAAAGACAAACACCAGCCATGGAATAAAAAATTTTTACTACAAAAATAATGTGATACACTATCGGAAATATTACAATAAATTACGATAAAATAAATTACGATAAAACGTTAAAAATATAGTTAAAAATATACCGAAGCAATAAAATTATCTAAAATAAACTGGATTAAAAGCGATAAAACCTGAAGCTTTCGGAGACTGCTGTCTCCTTCTTCAACAGTATACTATTACTGCAAAGACACATCCTTAAGTAGCTGACACATGGTCGGCATTCCCCACGTGCGCATCGGAAACGGAAGTGGCTCGGTAGCGTGTCAAACAGAACTGGTCATCCCGTCTGAGGACAACCGCCTCAAACAGGGGATGTAAACGTGTCCCCCTATCCCGTTAATAGTATTACGACTGGATGAACCGATTCGCAAGCTCTCGAGCCACTTGCGTTCCCAAAATCCATGGGCACGGGCCGTAATGACCGCGTCTTTAGATCAGAAGACGCGGTCTTTTGATCTAAAATCAGATCAAAAGTATTACTCCCTCTGGTTGCCTCTCAAACATGTTGCTTTAGAAACCAGTCATCGAATAAATCCACAACAGTCTTGCTAGTGTGCGAGTGAACAACCCACAAGTTCCAGTCAATATCTGGAAAGTTAAAATCCACTATTATAAGACATCCTAATTTACTGGCCCACTCTATTTCTCTGCACAATTGCTCATTGTACTCATCAGATTCACTAGGCCTATAAAACACACTTACTGTCATTTTTCCTTTCCCAGTGCTTATTTCACACCAAACAGAGTCAACAGTACATTGTCCACCAACCTCAGTTGAATGCACTTCATTGGTTTTTTGTGTTTCTTAACTAACAGCATAACCCCTCCTCCTTTCCTTTGCCGTCTATCCTACCTGTACACATTGTACTCCTCAAATTCCAATTTTTCACTGCTTATATTGCTTATGTTGCTGCACAACAGCAAATTCAAAATGGGAAGCATTCAAAGAACTTATCTTGGAAGCTGCTAGGCTTTACATACCAACTAAGAAATATTGTTCAAGGTTTAGGCCAAAATGGATGTCAGATGAACTAATGAGGCATATGGCAGAGAAGAAAAATGCATGGGATACATACAAATTAACACGAGACAAAGAAGCCTATGATAGATACAAGTTGATATGCAACCAAGTTACAAAGGAGGTTAGGCAGGCGAAGGCAGATTACGAGAAATCCTTGGCAAGGGATGCAAAGAAAAACAGCAAAGAGTTCTTTACTTATGTAAACTCTAGAAGGAAGGGGATGAATCAGATTGGTCCACTTGATATTGATGTGTCAACTATTGATGATCCTGCTCAGGTAGCTAACAAACTGAATGAATATTTTGCATCGACATTCACACATGAGGAGTTATTCAGCGAGGGGAATGCCAGAGGTGTATTCAACTCTAGCAGTAAGCTACAGAATCTTGAAATAACTGGGAGTAAATTGGAGGAGAAACTGTTGAAGATAAACACAAGAAAGGCACCCGGGGTGGATGGGATCTATCCAGTTATATTAAAGGAGGCAGCAAAGGAAGTAAGCATACCCTTAGCCATAATTATGAGAGCTTCCTTGGACTCAGGGGAGGTACCCATAGACTGGAAATGTGCAAATGTGACCCCAATTCACAAAGGAGGATCAAAGGCTGACACAAGTAATTATAGACCTGTGAGCTTAACTTCTGTTCCAGGAAAATTAATGGAGGCACTGGTTAAAGAAGCACTGCAGGATCATTTAGACAAGACTTCAGTTATAGCTCAGACACAGCATGGTTTTGTTAAGGGGAAGTCTTGCCTGACCAACTTGATTGGATACTATGATGCAGTCACAAAGGAACTGGATGCAGGGAATAACTTTGATATTATATACTTGGATCTTAGAAAGGCTTTTGATACTGTTGCACATGGAAGACTGCTACACAAATTGGAGCAGTGTGACATTGGAGGCAAATTGCTGCTATGGATAAAGGGGTGGTTGAGGGGGAGAAGACAGAGAGTGGTAATCAATGGACTGCTCATCGTGGACTGATGTTATTAGTGGAGTCCCTCAGGGCTCAGTGTTGGGTCCATTATTGTTTTCTGTATTTATAAATGATATTGATGATGGTATATCAAGCTTAATGTCCAAGTTTGCAGACGATACAAAGGTTGGCAGGGTTGTCAAGGACACTACTGACACTATGCTGCTGCAACAGGATCTGGAAAGGTTGAGCAGATGGGCTGAGAGGTGGCAAATGAAGTTTAACATTGACAAATGTAAAGTACTGCACATGGGAAACAGCAACCCCAGAGCAACATATCAACTCAGTGGTACTACACTGACAGTGGTAGAGAATGAAAGGGACTTGTGGGTGATTGTGCAGGCAGATATGAAGTTCTCTGAGCAGTGCAGACGGGCTGCAAGAGTAGCTCATGGAGTATTGTCAATGATATACAGGAATTTTTCCAGCAGGGATAAGGAGGTGATTATTCCATTGTATAAGGCAATGGTCAGGCCACACCTAGAGTACTGTATACAGGTCTGGAGGCCTCATTTCAAGAAGGATGTAGAGCTGCTGGAACGAGTACAGAGAAGGGCAACAATATTAGTGAATGGAACAAAGGGGAACTCTTATGAAGAAAGGTTTAAGTTTTGCAAATTACAGTGTCTGGAGACTAGGCACCAGCGAGGTGATCTGATAGAGGTGTATAAGGCCTTGAATGGTTTAAGCATGCTCAATGCTGATGGGATTCTTCCTCTAGCTCAGAAAAATCACCTGAGAGGGCATAAATTCAAATTGAGGAAAGACAGATGTAGGATAGACGTGCGGAAATTTGCCTTTAGCCAGCGGGTGGTTGGTTGGTGGAACAGACTTCCATCCCTTGTGGTGGAGGTTGATAGCCTAAATAAGTTTAAGGCTCAGCTGGACAGGTATTTTGAACGAACAGAGGGGTGAAGTGGAAGTGAGTTTTTTTTTTTTTTTTTTTGGGCTGATGCTGCATAAGCTTGCTTTCTTGCATCAAGTGCCTCTACTAATGCTAATATCTGTCTGACACCATGTCTCTGATATCCCAACAATATCTGGCTTTGATGTCTTGACTAGCACTTGAAGCTAATCAAATTTATTAACTATCCTCCTAACATTGGTGTACATGCACCTGTTCCTATACTAATATCCCATTTTGTTATATATATTTTCTTACTCATTGTGCATGTGAGCAAAAACAATAATATAATGTTCATTTGTTGAAGTAACTATCAATGCATATAACATGTTTGCAGTTTGTCCTGTTATGAGGGATTTGTTTGTCAAAACATTAGAAAATTACTTATGAATTCCTTTATTAGAAGAACTCCTAAAATTTCTGGAAAACAATGTGACTAGACGACATAAATTTACTTTATTTAGTTAGTAGTTTTCTGTTGTAGGAGGGGGAGAAATCTCAATTCTAAATGAAGGTATAATTTTGCATTAAAATTTTGTTCAAGTATAACTTTTCTATTTCATCAATGTTATTTTGAAAAACAAAGTATTTAAAATATTGCGTTGAACAGTATTGTGTCATTCTTGCTGTTGCTCAATTTCATGTACCTCACAAAGTGCAATGCAACACAACATATATAAAGCATTATTGAGATTGTGCTGCATAGAGTATTGTTTGCCTTGTTGACCATCTCATGGATGTGAATGCCATCTGCTTGCCAACAGTGCTGTGTGACATCTGTGCAGAAGCACTGCATGATATTGCAATAAACCTCCCCCCTCCTTGTCCTTTGTCTTTAGACCAGTGCTGCCACATGATTAAATAATGTTTTGTTGCTTGAACTGCTTGGTTATGCATTCAGAGAAGTAAATTAATTTGTAATAATGGAATTAATACCAATTTACTATTTACAGTAATGCATGTTTAAGAGTAACAGTATTTTTAAAATATATTTAGTTATCATTTCATATTTTGTTTAGTTACTATTATCAAATAAAATTAAGATAAGTAATCTAACATATAAATTATAATAATTGACAAAAAAGAATGCTTTTTTTTTTTTTTTTAACTCTATCCACCTGATTTTTATCATATGTATAAAGCTTTATTATACAATTAAAAAATGTTTTATATACTGAAAAAATTATGTAAAATAGGATAAACTCTTTTGCTGCTTTAAGTGTGCGCACAGAATTTTTATTACAAATTTTAAATGCTATCATGTAACAACACTGGTTCATTCTGACAGCCATGCATCCTCTTTGGTGTTTGCTTATTTGTTGTTCCTCAGAATTGCCTCTTTTGTGAAACACTCAGGCTTTGACTGATAAAACAGTCCGAGTTTTGGTGACTGTCTTTTTCTTCCCTTTTGGCTATATCACTGACATGCACTACTTTTATTCCTCATCCTCCCCCTCAATTCTTCTTCCTCACTTCAGCTCTCAGAGCACCCCCCATTCTTCCATGTTGTGCAAAGTGAAAATTACTTGTACGTAAAGCACTATCCTTAAGCTTTTAAAAATCACAATTTGTTTTGTGTTTGCTTTATAAAATTTTTTGTTCTTCATCCATTTTTTTTTTATCTAAATTTGTTAGCAACACCAGCCTTCATAGAATATCTATTTAATTCAGCAAATAAAGATGGAAGTTATAAATGACCAAAAATATTTTTGTATTTTATAGTTTATTTCTTTTATATATTTTCATTCCTTTTTGAAAATTTTGTCCCATGATATTATTTTATAATAATGATTTTAATATTTTTAGAAAAAATTACATGTAAGTAAAATGTGGTGCACTTGTAATATAGCTAAATGGGAAGAAAACATATTAATAAAATTTGTAATGACTTTTTAAGCACGTAATCTTTATATATATATATATATATATATATATATATATTTTTTTTTTTTTTTTTTTTTTTTGTTGTTGGTTTTTTAATCTTTTGCTTGTTTGAATATTGAATATATAATTTATTATTCATCTGAAATTTTAATGTTTGCCCTGTGCATAATTGTATCATATGAAATTATTGATAAAGACAGCAGTAATAGTTGAAATGATGAATGTAGCAACTAACCCTTTTTAATGAAATATATAAAGGATGAAGGACATTGTTATGAATACAGGGATTCACAATTTTTATAAATGATAACATTGCATTGAATTTGCATTGTAACTTAGATATTTAATAGAAAATGCCTAATTATAGAAAATAGTCTTGTGTTTCAGAGCCCACTTCTGAGGATTGAGCTCCAGAATGTAAGGTTATTTTATGTAATCAGTTATTATATATTAAATATCTAAATTATAAAGTGGATTTCATCATAAATAATAGCCACTTCCCACCACATGTTGGGTTACTGAAAATTTATTACCAGCAAGTTACATGATGTTATAATGAGTTAGGCATGTCCAATGGAGACTGTGCAGAAACACATTTCACATATTATTCTTTATCTAATTTCATTACATAGTGCAGTGTTGTCATTTCTTAAAGAAAATACTTTTTAATCTGAATATTTTAAATAACTCTTGTTTTCCTTTTTATTTTTTCTCTTATTCCTTGACTGTTGCAGATTGTTGTGTGTTTAAAATACTAAAAGAAATTACTTTTAATAAATTATGTATTAAATCATCAGTCATGTTATACGGAATTTATTTTTCTTTGAATGTATAATGTATCTACAGTTTAAATTCTTCAGTTAGATCACTGCTGGTGTTTACCTTTGCTAACTATCTGCATATTTCATAGAGCAGAAAAGTGAATCAAAAAATTCCATAATCACCATAGAGAGACAAAAGAAAATTAACGTTGAACAAATTTAAAAAAAAAAATAAAATAAATAAAATATGTGGTTGCACTTGGCAGGCTTTTGAAATATTTTCCATTTCGTAAGTTAACTGTGCCTATTGGAATTGAAAATTTATGCAGTGCTTTAGTTTTCCCTATAGAATAACTATATCCCAAATATTGAAAGAATTGTGACAAGCCAAGCAGATGTTGAGTTCAGATTATATGACAGCAGACTATTTACAAAAACAACATTGATGAGAGCTAAACAAATGAAAACAAGTATCTCCACTTTTTTTTTTTTTTTTTTTTGAGGAGATGCCTTAGGCAGTGTACATCTGGAGTCCTGCACTTTGGGTGATTCTCCTTTCAAATCTGGAAAAATAGATAAAAAAACAATCCCCCATGCTTAAATCTCTGATTGCAATCTGGCAACTCAGATGATTTCTACCTGACAGTACTTTTAATTGAAAAGATATGGAGAATGTAAGGTTATGATACATCATCTGCACTGGTGAACATTTTCCTTTGAATAAAAGAAGTTATGTACATAGTTATAGGATTGAAGAAAAAATTACGCATTGTTTTTGTGGTATTTAATCATATCACAACTTTGGCCATATTGTACCATTACGTATTACTTCTGTAGGCGTGTAAATGTATTCATGGCACTCGTGTTGTGTGGACTGATCAATCCATATGCTAGAGTGGTCCAAGATGCTGATGTGCTGTAAAACCAATAAACCAAACAAAACTTTTTGTTCAGGTTGTTGCTCCCTTCCAGGTAATCATCGTTTGGGTTGAGTTGAAGGTTTCTTGCTCAGTAACTTCATCCTCAAATATGACCCTCTTTGGCCCTTGAAGTCATCTAGAGCATATTGGTCAATGTTTTTAATAATGTATCCAGTGAAATTTAATTCCAAGAAAATTATCAAAGCTTGTGTGTCAAATCATTTAATATTGAAGTGGCAAAACAGTGCAGTGGAGGTGAAAGGAGACGAGGGTGTTACAACAAAGGCTGGCTACAGATGTGTCCCTATAAAGGACACAGGAATCGCTGAAACTTGCTAGTCTGTTGTAGGGGGTGAGACTAATATACTAATATTTTGAACACAGCTATAAGCAAAGGGGGAAGTGAACCTTGCAATGCTTCTTTGGTACATGCAGAAACCAGAGAAGCAGGGCTTGTTAAAGATCTACATGTGACTAGCAATCATGTAATATTGCCAATGTTAGAGTTACAAAAAAACATAAACAGATATATATATATATATATATATAGATATATATTTATATGCTTCTAAAAAATTAATCAGAGGACACAAATTAAATTCTTACCATATATGACTTCAGTTCTGTAAATTTCACCTTGAAAACTAAATAACTCTGAATAGACTTGATTGAAGAGTTTAAAACTTAAAATGGCGTTCTTACTTTTTCTGAAAACAGAGATATGGTGACAGAAATTTAAATTGAAATATAATCATCATAGGATAGATGTTTGGAAATTTGCATTCTGTCAGAGAGTGATTCATTAAAATAGCTTCTTAAAATAATGCTTCTCAGTATTATGTTTCTCAGTCAACAGTGGATATGTTAGTGTGCCTATGGTGATGGTGTTAGTGCTTGGATTTAGGCTCTTTAGAAACAGATATATATGCCCATGGGATCAGGCTAAAGTAATTAATATCATTTTTTATCAGATAACAGCACCCATTATGCAAATATGTTATCCATTCAAAATTATTTCATTTAACAGACAGTAGGTAATTCTGTTAGCAGCCTTGTGTTGAGCAGTGCAGCGATGTATCGAATGTAAACAAGCTGCCAAATGGTAGATCAGAAGAGAACTTTGATTGGAAATGTCAGTATTGTCACATGTACATCAAATCCCTTTTTGGGTTGTCGCTTCAATGCAGGTTGTTGCAAATACAGTAAGCATCGGTTATAGTGATCATTGATTATTTGAATCAGGCACTTTATAGAATCAAATTTTGAAGAACCGATTCAAATCAATAAAATGCACTACACTTGCATTGTTTATTAGAATCGCATCTTCGGTTATAAGGATCAGTTGTGAATGCCACTGATATTTTTCTAAAGCACATTTTTGGAGGTCACATTTATAGATGTCACAACTATAAAACAATTAGCACTTTCTGGTTTAATGGGCTTTTTTGTTAATGCAATTCTGTTAGTGCAATAAATGGGTAGTAAACTCTATTTTATTGCATTTGCGATAATATCGATATCTGAAATCTTCTCTTCATTTCTATATCTAAACCCTCACTTGCGTGTGTCATGTTAGTTCCTTCTGTTTGCCGTGTGCTTTGTTATTGATTGATGCTTATCTTTTTTTTTTTTTTTTTTTATGAAAACCCCAAGCACGAAAGGTATCAAAACCTATAGTACTTAGTACCGTGCATGGGTTAAAGGAGAAGTATGGGGAGAGGGGGATGCCGGAAACTTTGCTCTAGAGACTAAACATGGGTTTCACCACTTCAAGCCTCCAATAAGCAAAGTGGTGGTATTTCACCGGTTGATGAAAGTCATCTACCACCTAGAATTTTTTTTTTTTACTGTGTTTCAAATATTACTTCCTAAAAAAAAATGTCAGCGAACAGAAAGAGAGTGAATTTGAGTGTAAAAGATAAGTTACGAATTATAGAAATGTATGTTAAATTGAATTTTTTGTGCAATGTCTCAAAGGGAAGCGGCAGTAAAATTAGGAGTGCCTTTGTCATCTTTATCAAAATTATCACATCACAAATTAAACACTAATGTGATCAGTGATACCAGAAAAAGGAAGCTTGAAAGGAAATGCCAAACAGATGATGAAGCTCTGTTTGTTTGGTACAAACAGGCCAGCTCATTTAATGCACCAACCAATTATTATTATTAAAATTAGACATATGGTGAAAGGAAGCCTGAGACTTTTGCTGCACCAGGCAAAAAAAAAATTTTGAGTTACCCTGAGAGAGAGAGAGAGAGACAGAGAGAGAGAGAGAGAGGGAGGGAGAGGTAGAAGGGGATCACCAAGAAAGAGAAGAATGATGATGATATCCAGCTCAACCCTGGGTGTGCCAAGTCCATACTCACCAGGCAGTTGTAGCATTCTTCTTCAAAATGACAATGATTTTGCTGAAAAACTACACAGAGTTTAAGGAGATGGCCGGATGGCTGACAAGATGGAAGGAGAGGCATTAGCATTAGCAAGGGTGCATGATGCAAGAAAGCAAGCTTATATAGCATCAGCTAAAACACACATACACACACACATACACACACCCTTCTCATTTCACTCATCCACTCCCTCCAAATGTTTGTCTAGTTCTGCCTTGAATCTGTTTAAGCTATCAACTTCTACAACGACAGACGGAAATTTGTTCCAATGATCAACTACTCTCTGGCTAAAGGTAAACTTCCGCACATCTATCCTGCAACTGTCTTTTTTCAATTTGAATTTATGCCCTCTCAGGCGATTATTCTGAGCAAGAGGAAGAATCCCACCAGCATTGGGCATGCTCAAACCATTCAAAGCTTTATACACCTCAATCAGATCACCTCACAGGTGCCAAGTCTCCAGACACTGCAATTTGCAAAACTTAAGCCTTTCTTCATAAGAGCAACCTTTTGTTCCATTCACTAATCTTTCTGACCTTCTCTGTACTCGTTCCAACAGCTCTACATCCTTCTTAAAATGAGGCCTCCAGACCTGTATACAGTACTCAAGGTGAGGTCTGACCATTGCCTTATACAAAGGGATAATCACCTCCTTATCCCTGCTAGAAAAATTCCTGTATATCATTAACAAGACACCATGAGTTACTCTTGCAGACTATCTGCACTGCTCAGAAAACTTCATATCTGCCTGCACATGATATTGTTTATGAAAATCTTCACCGAGAAAACGGGATTGTGATTGTTCTGCAGCTGATACCTGGTTGAAAACCTCTTGGCAAACTGTGTTAAGCACTTATAATCCAGAAGACATTTTTAATACAGATGAAATAGGGTTGTACTACAGGGCCATTCCATGAATTTTAAAAATTCCTCTGCATCTGCAGGAAAGAAGATCAAGAACAGGATTACAGTTCTTTTAACACAATCATGATGGGAACAGTCATGATGAAGCCGTTAGATTTAGAAGACATTTTTAATACAGATGAAATAGGGTTGAACTACATTCCATGATTTTAAAAATTCCTCTGCATCTGCAGGAAAGAAGATCAAGGACAGGATTAGAGTTCTTTTAACACACACATCGTGATAGGAACAGTCATGATGAAGCCGTTAGCTATAGGCAAGAGTAAATCACATAGATGTTTTAATGGAGTAAAACAGCTGCGTGTTGAATATACCAATAATGCCAATGCTTGGATGACAGATTTTTTATTTGATGATTATCTTCATAAATGGGATTTGGAATTCGGTAAAAAAAAAAAAAAAAACACATTTGTTTTGGACAACTGCCTAGCTCATCCAAAATTCACTTTCAAAAACATTGAATTTGTTTATCTACCTTTGAATACCATGTCACTGATTCAACCTGTTGACCAGGAGATAATAAAAACCTTTAAGACCTTTTATAGACGAATATGTGGCGAATAATCATGCAGTCTTTAGATGAAGGTTTGGGAACATCATCGATATCGCAAAGCAGATAACTCTTCTAGATGCACTTCATATGACAGTGAGTGCCTGGAATGAAGTTTCCGAAACCTACATTAGCAACTGTTTCAAAAAATGTGGATTAATTATTCACATTGGGTAACTAATTCACAATACTGATCACATTGAACAGCCTGAAGACATGGGTGAATAGGAGTTTGATGATTGCATGGACATAGATGGTGATCTACAAGTTACTGCAGCTTTAACAGATGAAGAAATTGCCAAGTCTGTTACTGATAATTTCGGTGATTAGGAAAATGAACTAGTAGTTGTTGGTGACTCTATTGTCAGGAAAACGGGGAACATGCTTTGTAAAAAGGATATGTGGAACAGGACCAGGGTATGTCTGCCAGGGGCAAAGGTTGATGACGTTGTAGAGCGGATATCATCTTTTAAGGGCACAAAAGGTGATATAGTTGTACACGTTGGCACTAATGATATTAAGAGTAGGAGACTAGCAGAATTACTTAACAAGTACAGGTCACTGTTGAAAAAAAGCCGTGAAGTAGGGTTGAATTTGAAAGTGTCTGCAATTCTGCCCAGACACGATAGGAGGGAGTATATGATAAGAGCCTTGTCGATCAGTTCGGCCCTGGAAAGATTGTGCAAGGCTCAAGGGGTAGAATTTTTTTCAGCCTGGACTGTACTTGTTAACAGGTTAAGATTGTTAACTTGTTAAGATTGCTTCTACAGGGATGGGATACACTTAAATAGAAAGGGTGCAAGAATATTTGCTGAT
The DNA here is from genome assembly GCF_048544385.1 of Mastigoproctus giganteus. NCBI lineage: Eukaryota > Metazoa > Arthropoda > Arachnida > Uropygi > Thelyphonidae > Mastigoproctus > Mastigoproctus giganteus. Next base: position 269,416,998 of record NC_143576.1, on the reverse strand, counting down.
GCTATCGAGGCAGTGTTAGGTGGGTCGGAAAACTGCTAGCTTGGGAGGAGACAAAGACTAATAGATTAACAGTAGCCACTGGCAGAGGTGAAAGAGATTTTTGCACTGCTTCTATTGGAATGAGCAGAAGCCTGGAAAACAAGATGCAGGATATTTCAGAGACTGCTGGTAGTCATTGCGGTACAAGTAAACACATGGGTTGTGTTAGGGTAGCTAAGAATAGAAACAGGTGCATGTATACCTGCGTGTACACCAATGCTAGGAGTTTGGTAAATAAATTTGATGAATTTGACGTATTGCTCAAAACATCAAAGGCAGATATTGTTGGGATATCAGAGACGTGGTGTCACACAGATATAAGGAATGCAGAACTGGAATTTGGGGAGTACAACGTCTACAGAAAGGATAGACAGGATAGGAAGGGAGGAGGGGTTATGCTATTAGTTAAGAAACACATAAAATCCAAGGAAGTGAAGCCAGACATCGATGGACAGGGCAGTGTCGAGTCAGTCTGGTGTGACATAAGCATAGGTAAATCAAAATTGAGAGTAGGAGTGTGCTATAGGCCTAATGACTCTGATGAGTATAATAAGATACTGTACAGGGAAATAGAATAGGCCAGTAAATCAGAGAGTCTTATAATGGGGGATTTTAATTTCCCAGGTATTGACTGGAATTTGTGGGTTGGTCACTCACACACTAGCAAGGCTTTTGTGGATTTATTGGATGATTGTTTTCTACACCAGCATGTTCGGGAGGTAACTAGAGGGAGTAATACTCTTGATCTGATTATCAGTAGTGATTCTTCATGCATTAAGAATCTGCAGATAAATGAACAACTAGGTGGCAGTGATCACAGTGTTCTGAAGTGGGATTTACTCAAGGAGGTAACTACCATCAGAGGTAAAGGGAAGGGTTTTTGCTTTCGTTAAGGCGACTACGATGGTCTGAGACAGTATTTAAATTCTATACAGTGGGACCAACTGATGATGTTACCAACAGCACATTCAAAATGGGAAGCATTCAAGGAACTAATCTTGGAAGCTACCAGGCTTTACATACCAACCAAGAAATATTGTTCAAGGTTCAGGCCTAAATGGTTGTCAGATGAACTAATGAGACATATTGCAGAGAAGAAAAATGCATGGGATACATACAAATTAATGGGTGACATGGAAGCCTATGAAATAAGTTGGTCTGTAACCAAGTCACAAAGGAGATTAGTCAGGCAAAGGCAGATTATGAGAAATCCTTGGCAAAGGATGCAAAGAAAAACAGAAAAAGAGTTCTTTACCTATTTAAACTCAAGAAGGAAAGGGATGAATCAGATTGGTCCACTGGATGTTGATGGTTCAACAGTTCAGGATCCTACTCATGTGGCTAACAATCTAAACAAGTATTTTGCATCTACATTCACTCATTAGGAGTTATTCAGGAAGGGGAATGTCGTAGGTGAAGCAAACATTGGCAGTGAGCTAGATGATTTTCTAATAACTGAGAGGAAAGTGGAGAAGAAATTGTTGAGGATAAACATAAAAGAGGCACCCGGGGTGGATGGGATCTATCTAGTTATATTAAAGGAGGCAGCAAAGGAAGTAAGCAAACCCCTAGCCATAATTATGAGAGCTTCTTTGGACTCAGGCAAGGTACCCATAGACTGGAGATGTGCAAATGTAACCCCAATTCACAAAGGAGGATCAAAGGCTGACACAAGTAATTATAGACCTGTTAGTTTAACTTCGGGTCCAGGAAAATTAGTGGAGGCACTGGTTAAAGAAGCACTGCAGGATCATCTAGACAAGAATTCAGTTATAGCTTAGACACAGCATGGTTTTGTTAAGGGCAGGTCTTGTCTGACCAATTTGATTGGATACTATGATGTAGTCACAAAAGAACTGGATGCAGGGAATAACTTTGATATTATATATTTGGATCTTAGACAGGCTTTTGATACTGTTGCGCATGGCAGACTGCTGCACAAATTTGAGCAGTGTGGCATTGGAGGCAAATTGCTGCTATGGATAATGGGATGGTTGAGTGGCAGAAGACAGAGAGTGGTAATCAAGGGACACTGCTCAACGTGGACTAATGTTATTCGTGGAGTTCCTCAGGGTTCAGTGTTGGGTCCATTGTTGTTTTCTGTATTTATAAATGATATTGATGATGGTATATCAAGCCTGATGTCCAAGTTTGCAGACGATACAAAGGTTGGCAGGGTTGTTAAGGACCCTACTGATTCTATGCTGCTGCAACAGGATCTGGAAAGGTTGAGCAGATGGGCTGAGAGGTGGCAAATGAAGTTTAACATTGACAAATGTAAAGTACTACATATGGGAAACAGTAACCCCAGATCAACGTATCAACTCTGTGGTACTACGCTGACAGTGGTAGAGAATGAAAAGGACCTGGGGGTAATTGTGCAGGCAGATATGAAGTTCTCTGAGCAGTGCAGACGAGCTGCAAGAGTAGCTCATGGTGTCTTGTCAATGATATACAGGAATTTTTCTAGCAGAGATAGGGATGTGATTATTCCCTTGTATAAGGCATTGGTCAGGCCACACCTTGAGTACTGTATACAGGTCTGGAGGCCTCATTTCAAGAAGGATGTAGAGCTGCTGGAATGAATAGAGAGAAGGGCAGCAAGATTAGTGAATGGAACAAATAGTTGCTCTTACGAAGAAAGGCTCAAGTTTTGCAGATTACAGAGTCTGGAGGCTAGGCATCGGCGAGGTGATCTGATAGAGGTGTCTAAGGTTTTGAATGGCTTGAGCATGCTCAATGCCGATGTGATTCTTCCTCTTGCTCAGAATCATCACCTGAGAGGGCATAAATTCAAATTTAGGAAGGACGGATGTCGGTTAGATGTGCAGAAATTTGCCTTTAGCCAGCGGGCAGTTGGTTTGTGGAATAGACTTCCATCACTTGTTGTTGAAATTGATAGCCTAAACAAATTTAAGGCTCAGCTGGACAGGTATTTCGAACGAACGGAGGGGTGAAATGGGAGTAGTGGTTGTTTTTTTTTTTTTTTTTGTTTTTTTTTTTATTTGGCTGATGCCGATTAAGCTTGCTTTCTTGCATCATATGCCTCTACTAATGCTAATGAAGATGAACCCGGACAAATTCTAGTTACAAAACAGCAAACTCATGAAGCTATAGCCATCGTGAGGGGGAGCATTGGAAGAAACTGATGCACGTGATCGTGAATGTAGACTGTTATACAATATTGAAAAATGTATAAATAGGCTTTGTAGTGATAATTTAAAACCATCAAAAATAAGACTCTAGTAACCTACCAATTGATGCACTCCTGATTCTGACCCCAGAGCAGTGTTACCAAGTGAAAACTACTCTCTTTCAAAAGGACTTAGTTCTATTAGGAGACTCCATTGTCAGGGAAACAGGAAATATGTTTTTTTAAGGATAGATGGACTGGAAATGGGGTATGTCTGCTAGGAGCAGCTATTAATGATGTCACTAACAGACTGTCAAATTTTAAGGGGGGGGAATATAATTATTCATTTGGGGACTAATTATATTAAGCATACACGATCTGATCATTTGTTAAAAAAAATATAGGACCATGCTAAAGAAATGCAGCAAGTTAGGTTACAAAGTCTGTGTGTCTGCAATTCTGCCCAGGCACGATAGGAATGATTATATGCTGAAAGCCTTGCGGATTATTGCAGATCTCATCTTTTAAGGGCCCAAAAGGTGATATTGTTCTACACATTGGAACTAATAACATTAAGAGGAAGAGATCTGCAGATTTAGTCAACACATACAGGTCAACGTTGAAAAAAAGTTGCGAGTTAGGGTTGAATGTGAAAGTGTCTGCAATTCTGCCCAGACATGACAGGAGGGAGAATCTGATGAGAGCTTTTTCGATCAATTCGGCCCTGGAGAGACTGTGCAAGGCTCGAGGGGTAGAATTTTTTCTCAGCCTGGTCTGTGCTTGTTAACGGGAGAGACTGCTTTTCAGGGATGGGATACACTTAAATAGAAGGGTGCAAGATTATTTACTGATGCTATCGAGGAAGAGTTAGGTGAGTTGGAAAACAGCTAGCTTGGGGAGAAACATGGACTAATAGAGTAACAGTAGTCACGGGCAGAGGTGAAAGTGATTCTTGCACTGCTTCTATTGAAATGCAATTAGGCAGGCGAAGGCAAATTACGAGAAATCTTTGGCAATGGATGCAAAGAAAAACAGCAAAGATTTCTTTATTTATGTAAACTCTAGAAGGAAATGGATGAATAAGATTGGACCACTTGAAATAGATGGGTTGACGCTTGGTGATCATGCTCAGGTAGCTGATAAACTGAATGAGTATTTTGCATCTAGTTTGACACATGAGGAGTTATTCAATGAGGGGAGTGCCAGACGTTTATCAAATGCTAATAGGGTGCTAAGTGATTTTGTAATAACTGAGAGCAAAGTGGAGGAGAAATTATTGAAGTTAATCATAAAAAAGGCACCTGGGGTGTATGGTATCTATCCAGATATATTAAAGGAGGCAGTAAAGTAAGCAAGCAAAACCTCAGTTATAATTATGTGTGCTTCCTTGGATTTAGGGGAGGTCCCTGACGAATGGAGGTGTGCAAATGTATCACCAATTCAGCAAGGGGGTCAAATGGTGACAGCAGTAACTGCAGACCTGTTAGTTTAACATGTGTTCGTTAACTGCTAGCTTGGTGGAGGGGATACAAGGACTAATAGAATAACAGTAGCCACTGGCAGAGGTGAAAGTGATTCTTGCACTGCTTCTATTGGAATAAGCAGCAGCCTGCAAAACAAGATGCAGGATATTTCATAGACTGGTGGGAGTCATTGCAGTACAAGTAAACACATGGGTCGTGTTAGGGTAGCTAAGAATAGGAACAGGTGCATGTATACTTTCATGTACACCAATACTAGGAGTTTGGTAAATAAATTTGATGCATTTCAGATATTGCTCAGATCATCAAATGCAGATATTGTTGGGATATCAGAGACGTTATGTCACACAGATATAAGGAATGCAGAACTGGAATTTCAGGTGTACAATGTGTACAGGAAGTATAGACAGGATAGGAAGGGAGGCAGGTGGTGGGGTGGTTATACATTTAGTTAAGAAACACATAAAATCCAAGGTGAAGCCAGTCGATATCGCTGGACACTGCAGTGTCGAGTCAGTTTGGTGTGACATAAGCAATGGGAGATCAAAATTGAGAGTAGGAGTGTCTTCTAGGCCTAATGACTCTGATGAGTATAATAAGGAAATGTAGAGGGAAACAGAGTGGAGCAGTAAATCAGAGAGTCTTATAATGGGGGATTTTAATTTCCCAGATATTGACTGGAATTTATGGGTAGGTCACTCACACATTAGCAAGGCTTTTGTGGATTAATTGGATCATTGTTTTCTACATCAGCATGTTTGGGAGGCAACTAGAGGGAGCAATACTCTTGATCTGATTATCAGTAGTGATTCTTCATGCATTAAGAATCTGCAGATAAAGGAACCACTAAGTGGCAGTGATCACAGTAAATCTGAGTAAATCACAGTGATCTGAGTAAATCCCACTTCAGTGTGCTGAAGTGGGATTTACTCAGAGGTAACAACCATCAATGGTAAAGGGAAGGGTTTTTGCTTTCATAAAGGTGACTACGTTGGTCTGAGACAGTATTTAAATTGTGTACAGTGGGAACAACTGATGATATTACCAATTGTAAATTCAAAATGGGCATCATTCAAAGAATTTATCTTGGAAACTGCTAAGTTTACATACCAACTATGAAATATTTTTCAAGGTTTAGGCCTAAATGGATGTCAAATGAACTAATGAGACATATGGCAGAGAAGAAAAATGCATGGTGTACATGAAATTTAATGGGTGACATGGAAGCCTATGATACATGAAAACTTGTCTGTAACCAAGTCACAAAGGATGTTAGGCATGCAAAGGCAAATTATGAGAAATCCTTGGCAGAGGATGCAAAGAAAAACAACAAAGAGTTCTTTACCTATGTAATCTCAAGAAGGAAAGGGATAAATCTGATTGGTCCACTGGATATTATGGTTCAACTGTTGATGTTTCTGCTCATGTGGCTAAACAAACTAAATGAGTAATTTGCATCTACATTCACCCATGAGGAGTTATTCAGGGAGGGGAATGCCAGAAGTGAGTTAAACTCTGGCAGTGATATGGATGATTTTGTAATAACTGAGAGGAAATTGGAGGGGAAATTGTTGAAGATGAACATAAAAAAGGCACCCAGGGTGGATGGGATCTATCCAGTTATATTAAAAGAGGCAGCAGAGGAAGTAAGCAAACCTTTAGCCATAATTATGAGAGCTTCTTTGAACTCAGGGGAGGTACCCGTGGACTGGAGATATGCAAATATGACCCCGATTCACAAAGGAGTATCAAAGGGCAACACAAGTAATTATAGAACTGTTAGTTTAACTACCGTTCCAGAAAATTAATGGAGGCACTGGTTAAAGAAGCACTGCAGGATCATCTAGACAAATCTTCAGTTATAGCTCGGACACAGCATGGTTTTGTTAAGGGAAAGTCTTGCCTGACCAATTTGTTTGGATACTATGATGTGGTCACAAAGGAACTGGATGCAGTGAATAAATTTGATATCATATATTTGTATCTTAGAAAGGCATTTGATACTGTTGCACATGAAAGACTGCTGCACAGATTGGAGCAGTGTGGCATTGGAGGCAAATTGCTGCTATGGATAAAGGGATGTTTGAGTGTTTGAAGACAGAGAGTGATAATCAATGGACACTGCTCATCGTGGGCTAATGTTATTAGTGTAGTCCCTCAGCATTCAGTATTGGGTCCATTGTTGTTTTCTGTATTTATAAATGATATTGGTGATGGTATATCAAGCATAATGTTCAAGTTTGGAGACAATACGAAAGTTGGCAGGGTTGTTAAGGACTCTAATGACAGTATACCGCTACAACAGGATCGAGAACAGAATCAAGTACAGGATCTAGAAAAGTTGAGCAAATGGGCTGAGAGGTGGCAAATGAAGTTTAACCTTGACAAATGTAAAGTACTACATATGGGAAGCAGCAACCTCAGAGTGGCATACCATCTCTGTGGTACTACACTGACAGTTGTAGAGCATGAAAAGGACTTGGGGATAATTGTGCAATCAGATATGAAGTTTTCTGAGCAGTGCAGACAGTCTGCAAGAATAGCTCATAGTGTCTTGTCAATGATATACAGGAATATTTCTAGCAGGGATAAGGAGGTGATTATCCCCTTATATAAGGCAATGTTCAAGCCACACTTTGAGTACTGTATACAGGTCTGGAGGCCTCATTTTAAGAAGGATGTAGAGCTGTTGGAACATGTACAGAGAAGGGCAACAAGTTTAGTGAATGGAAGAAAGGGTTGTGCTTACGAAGAAAGGCTTAAATTTTGCAAATTACAGTGTCTGGCGTGTAGGCACCATGAGATGATCTGATTGAGGTATAATTAAGCCATGAATGGTATGAGCATGCTCAGTGCTGATGGAATTCTTCCTCTTGTTCAGAATAATCATTTAAGAGGGCATAAATTAAAATTGAGGAAAGTGAGATGTAGGATAGATATGGAGAAGTTTCCATTTAGGCAGCGGGTGGTTGGTTCATGGAACAGAGTTCCATCCTTTACTGTGGATGTGGATAGCCTAAATAAATATAAAGTTAAGTTGGACAGGTACTTTGAACGAACGGAGGGGTGAAATGGGAAAGTTTTTTTTTTTTTTTTTGTTGTTTGGCTGATGCTGGATAAACTTCCTTTCTTGCATCATATGCATCTACTAATGCTAATGCTGACACTTAGTCTTAATTGTTTATACATTAATGTCAAGTGTCGTGAATAAAATAAGTGAATTCGAACTGCTGGTTAGGACACATAATGCTGACACAATAAGCTTACGGAAGTGTGGTTCCACCCAAAGATAAGGGATTTTGAATTTTAGTATGGTATGTATAATGTATATAGGTAGGATAGGGAAGATGGAAGGTGTGGTGGGGTCAAGCTTCTTATCAAAAACAGCGGCTCCGAGTGCCAACCGAGTGATCAAAGCGAATTTCAAAGTATCTTCTCTTCTGTTTTCAGATTACTTAGAATTTGTTTCCAAAATGTTTTTATTTCTGCTCTTCTGAATAAAGAAGTAAGCTTTCCAAAAAGAAAGCAAAGGTACCTTTCTTTTCCTTGTATATTGAACTAACCTATATAACATACTAACCTCTTATTGCTTGGTCACTGGTGGCATTGCTCCTGCCTCCGCGTTGCGGGGCCTATAACCTGGAGGAAGGTTATCCTCTGGTTCTAAAAGGAGCAACCTTGGATTTTGACAATTAACCAGCAGTTGATTGTAGACGCTCAATTCATTACCTGATTCAGACTGAACATGATGTATCACAATCTAAGAGACTACGTAAAAATCAGAATCAGGGAATTTCCAACGTTCCTTATATTACATTCTCTTTCATCCAAGGCGCCTCCATAGCCAGGTGGGAAGGAGCAGCAGTTCGTAGCACACGCTTCTTTATTAGACCCGGGTTCGGGCCCGTCACCACCAAATACTTTTGGATGCGGAAAGGTCAGGGAATGACCGCCACATGTTCTGGAGCAATATGGCCTTAGTTGCTAATGCTCCTAAAAACCAAACAACAACAACTCTTTCATCGAAGCCTATGAGTGCCTATTCACCATTTGTAATTCGAGATGTTTAGAAAGCATTGCTGGTTCACCGAAAATGACGAAAAGACTTCTATATGGAGATCTACTAGTTGAAACAGCTAAACATCAGCTTTCTCAGACTCTATTAAAATTATCAAATTTTGGCAGAATACCTATATAGGTCACCCCCTCATGCTACACAAAATAGTTCCAAAGGAGTAATAACAGAGTGGGATCTGATGACTGTTAATGAAAATGAGCTAGTTGAAGAACTAAAAGATCAAAAAGTCGTCCAGGCAAAACAAATAATGATTAAAAAAGATGGTGAACTTGTTCCAACTAGAAACATTATTCTAACATTCGTTACGCCAACCTTACCATCTTATACGAAAGCTGAATACCATGATTGCTGAATATGTTTGTACGTTCCCAACCAATCAGGTGTTTCAAGTGTCAAAAATTTGGACACTTGCAAACAGTATGCTGAGCGGACACTGTCTGCCCGAATTGCAGCTCCAAAGCTCGTACACAAACTGACTGCACTGCAGAAATGCCACAATGTCCAAATTGTAAAGGCCAGCATCCAGTGTATTCAAAAGCATGCGAACTCTGGAGTGTAAGAAAAAAGATCCAAAAATACAAAGTTGAACAAAAGGTTACCTATCAGGAAGAAAGTTATGCTTAACATGCCAAAAATTATGTAGTAGTAGTAGTGGCATATGATGCAAGAAAGCATGTGTATGAGCTTATTCAGCATTAGCCAAAAAAAAAAAAAAAAAAAATCACACCATTCCCTCCAAATGCCTGTCCAGTTTGTCCTTAAATTTATTCAACCTATCAACTTCCACAATGACAGATGGAAGTTTTTTCCAGCAATTAACCACCCGCTGGCTAAAGGCAAATTTCCGCACATCTATTCTACATCTGTCCTTTCTTAATTTGAATTTATGCCCCCTTAGGTTCGTAATCTGAACAAATGGAAGGATCCCATCAGAATTCAGCGTGCTCAACCCATTCAAGGCCTTATACACCACAATCAGATCACCGCGCAGGTGCCTAGTCTCCAGCCACTGCAATTTGCAGAACTTAAGCCTCTCTTGGTAAGAGGATCCCTTCATTCCCCTCACCAATCTTGTTGCCCTTCTCTGTACACGCTCAAGTAAATCTACATCCTTCCTAAAATGAGGCCTCCAGACCTGTACGCAGTACTCAAGGTGTGGCCTGACCATTGCCTTATACAGATGGATAATCACCTCCTTTTTCCAACTAGCCAAATTCCTATATATCATTGACAAAACCTCATCACCTGCGAGCCTGTCTGCATTGCTCAGAAAACTTCATATCTGCCTGCACAATTACTCCCAGGTCTTTTTCATTTTCTACCACCTTAAGTATAGTACCACACAGTTGGTACGTTTCTCTGGGGTTACTTCTACCCATATGCAGTACTTTGCATTTGTCAAGGTTATACTTCAGTTGCCACTTCTTAGCACACTGCCTTTACTGTCATTAACAACCCTGCCAACCTTTGTATCATACACCTCATGTATGCTGCAGCAACCAAAAAATACCTGTCAACGGCAAGAAATGGCAGTAACAGTACCACCATCCATCTCAATTGCTGATTGGGCTCAATCATCCCCACAGCAATGACCTACAGAATAATGTCAAGTAACTTCTGCTAGCAATACTCTGCTAACAGTCCCACCAACTGCTTCTGATTCTTTGTCAAAAACTTCAAAATTAAAAGCATCACCCCCAAAAAATTCAGACCAACGATGCTCAGCAAATATGGATATTGATACTGGTACCCTGCAGGATGAGACAATCCTAGATTAGCATGCAGAAGACGATATGGACATTGGATGCCCCACTTTTCCGAAAAAAGGAAGGATGAAACTAGACCGATGTAAACAGCCTGGATACAAAATCAGACAGAACCATACACAATCTCCAAAACTAAATAATGCAGAACATTAGGCCATAGTGAAACAGAAATTTAGAAACCAAGGTTTTCTGGTTAGTGTATAGATCAGTAGTATAGAACAGTGATTATATAAATCAGTGGTATAGAACCCTTGTAAACTTATTTAAAAAAAACTAAATATATAATAATTGCTTGACCTATATTAAAACTTGAACAGTATTAAAATCACAGTCCTTTCATAGACTTTTCATATTCTGCATTGGATATAAGAAATAGTGTAAACCAAAGACACAACTTGGTTTTTAGTATATCTTGTACCCAATGTAATCTAGAACAGAGGTTAAAATTTCTTGTTAATTCTGTTTCCTCAAGTCATCCAGGAACTTCTGAATTTGCCCACCATGCGCTTACTTTGAATCACCAATTTTAATTTCAATAATGTTTGCATAAGGTTATAACCCTTTCGTATGGATCTATGTTAGCATAAGGTTATAATCCTTTCATATGGATCTGTTCTGTTTTTGTTTATGGTGTGAAAATTTGTTGTAAAGTTACTTGAAGGCGTAACTTGGGAAATGAAAAAAAATTCAGCAAGTCGCTGACATTTTCTTTTGCTTTATTGGACCAGCCTATGTGGGGGATTTCCCCAGATAGATAAAAGAGGAAAACTCATTGCAACAGTTGATAACCAGAATCTCAAGTTATTAAACACTGGCGCTGATGACACTTATATTCACTTTCCGACTGGAGTATCTACTGCCATAGACGTATCAATGTTCCACAAAATTTTTCTCAATTATTCAGTGGTTCGTTTTTTTTTTTTAATGTAAACCACTAACACGAGAGGTATTAGAACCTATAGTACTTCGTACCGTGCTTGGATTGGAGGTTGAGAAGACGAAAGAAGATATTTGTTTGGATGTTGAGAAGACGATATTTGTTTGGAGTTTGAGAAGATATTTGTATGGAGGTTGAGAAGAAGATATTTGTTTGGAGTTTGAGAAGAAGATATTTGTTTGGAGGCTGAGAAGAAGAAGAAGATATTTGTTTGGAGGTTGAGAAGACGAAAGAAGATATTGGACTTGAACTTCTGTAGACTGTAATTTTCAGGAAATACGTATGACAGAAGGTTGTTCCAGAAAATGGCAGTTAAATGAATAAACGAGGAAGATGAAAGTTGGTTCTAGAGTTTGAAGTTGGACAGTAAATGGATGTTGGCTGGTGGCGACACGTGTTCAGACTGTTTTGAAAGAGGGAGCAGGAATTATAGAAGCCAATTCAGAAGAACAGTGCCTATGGAAGTATCTGTAGAAGAGGCATGCAGCAGAAACAGTATGTCTGTGAGACAGCGAATGGAGAGACTTTGTTAGAAATTAATCATTAATTAACCTAACTGCCTTCTTCTGAATGGAGTCAAGAAGACTGAGAGAGGTTTTGTGGGCACCACCCCAGATGTGGGAACAATATTGCATGGCAGGGCGGATTTGCAATGTATACAGAGTGAGAAGCTGTTTGGAAGAAAAGTAACGCCTAGAGCGAAAGAGAAAACCAAGGTTTTAAAATGCAGAGGAAGCAATATTTGTAATGTGCTTGTGTAATGTGCCAAGAGAGAGATTAGAAGTCAGGGTAATGTAAACCACACACGAGAGGTATTAGAGCCTATAGTACTTAGCAATTCTTCAAATAGGCCTCTGGGGTTGGGTATATTCATACTATGATTTTTTAGTGTTTCTCACCAACCATTGAAGTAAAAACTGAAAGACGAAAAACCAAATTCTTAAAATTTTAATATTTACAATAAATTTATTTACAAACAAAACAAAATACCATATTACTGATGATAGTAATTTTAAAATAAGACAACTGTGATATACCGTAAATATACAAGGTGTAATACAAATACCGAATTTAAAATACAATAAAATATACTAGGTTAAAAGCGCTAAAATACTAACTGATGCTTTCAAAGGCTTCTGCCTTCTTTCTCAACAGTGTGCTTCTATTCTGCGGTGCATCATTAAATACCAGCAGGTTCGCGGTGCATCTCATGTAAATGTATACTGTTCCCGTCGGAACCGGAAGTGGCTCAGGAGCGTTTCAGGCAAAAACGTTCATCCCCTCCAAGGATTACCGCCTCAAAGAGGGGATGAATGTGTGTGCCCCTATCTCTATTTATATTATTCTCAATAGAACTAATTCGTAAGCTCTCGAGCCACTTGCGGCCTCAAAATCTATGCGCCCGATCAGTGATGACAGCTTCGTATGGGGAGATTTAGGGGATGACAGCTTCGTCTGGGGATGGTTAGTCTGAGCTGAGTTCAGCTCAGACTAACCATCACAGGAACAGTGTGGTAAGAGCATTAGTGGATAGGGCAAAATCTCATTGTAGTACCTCAGAGGATAAAAAAATGAAGTATGAACATGTTACGGCGGATCTTTTGAAGTGTGGCTACCCCCAGAGGATCATAGAGAAATACATTAGTGGAGGGCAGAGTAGAAGTGAGCCCTTCACGCCAATAGCCACCGCATACATCCCCTACTATCCGTGTTTATCCGAACGTTTAGCTCATATATTAAGGAATTACCAGACACGTTGTGTGCAGCTCCCAGGCAGGAAGCTGCACACAATTGTGTCACAGGTCAAGGACCCTGTCTTAAAAGAAAATGTAAGTGGGGTCGTATATAGTATTAAATGCCCGGAGTGTGGGGAATGTTATGTGGGAGAAACAAAACGGCGTCTCAAAGATCGTCGAGGGGAGCACACAAATGCAATAAGAAATGCAGACTATGGTAAATCTGCCATAGCTGAACATTTCTGGGAGAAGCAACATCAAATCTCCCCAGACGAAGCTGTTATCACTGATCGGGCGCATAGATTTTGGGACCGCAAGTGGCTCGAGAGCTTACGAATTAGTTCTATTGAGAATAATATAAATAGAGATAGGGGACACGCATTCATCCCCTCTTTGAGGCGGTAATCCTTGGAGGCAGATGAACGTTTTTGCCTGAAACGCTCCCGAGCCACTTCTGGTTCCGACGGGAACAGTATACGTTTACGTGAGATGCACCGCGAACCTGCTGGTATTTAATGATGCACCGCAGAATAGAAGCACACTGTTGAGAAAGAAGGCAGAAGCCTTTGAAAGCTTCAGTTAGTATTTTAGCGTTTTTAACCTAGTATATTTTATTGTATTTTAAATTCAGTATTTGTATTATCACCTTGTATATTTACGGTATATCACAGTTGTCTTATTTTAAAATTACTATCATCAGTAATATGGTATTTTGTTTTGTTTGTAAATAAATTTATTGTAAATATTAAAATTTTAAGAATTTGGTTTTTCGTCTTTCAGTTTTTACTTCAATGGTTGGTGAGAAACACTAAAAAATCATACTATAGTACTTAGTACCGTGCTTGGGTTGAAGGTTGAGAAGACAAAAGAAGATATTTGTTTGGAGGTTGAGAAGACGAAAGAAGAGATATATCATTTTGCCCAGAAATCAGAGTGTCACTAAAGATAAGCATAGGAGCAGAAGAATCCTTTTTGCGAGATATATATGCAAGACTGAGTTTTAGAAGGGTTGAAATCAACTAAGTTGTGTTTGCCCCACTGGAGAATTACCTGAAGATCAGTATTTAAGGAATTGGTAGCAGATTTTCGAGAAGTTGAAGCTGATTGAGCAGGTCAAGGTTTCTCAAAATGGAAAGTGGAATGAATGTGCTGTCACCAGCAAAACTATGTATAGGATTTCCAGTCAGTGGAAGAAGGTCATTAATATACAAGAGGAAAAGAGTGGGAGAAAGAACTGGACCTTTGGGGATGTCGGCATTAGTGGAGAAGTTAGAAGACAGAGAGCCATCCACCATCACTCTCAGAGAGCGATCAGAGAGAAAACTGGATAACCAATTACTAAAAACAGTTGGCAAACCATAAGTTGGAAGCTTGTTTAGAAGACCTTTATGCCAAACATGATCGAAACCCTTTGAGATGTCAAGAGCAACTACTTGTATTTCACCAAACCTTTCCATTGAATTAGTCCATGAATGGGTAACATAAGCCAGAATATCACCAGTGGATAGACACTGACAAAATCCATACTGGTGATCATTGATCAGACAGAAGGTTTCTAGGTAGTTTAAGAGTTGGCGGTTAATTGATTACTCCATTACTTAGAAAGAGTAGAAGAAATTGTAATGGGACGATAATTGGAAGCCAGCTGGAGTTGTGAAATATTAAAATCAACAAGGCAAATTACTTCACTATTAGGAAAGTTGGACTGGAGAAAGTCAAGTTGCAAAGAGAGGAAGGCAAAGAGCTCCGAGTGATTAGTGGAGTTTTAGCATTAGCATTAGCATTAGTAAAGGCATTTGATGCAAGAAAGCAAGCTTATGCAGCATCAGCCAAAAAAAAAAAAAAAACCCACTTCCACTTCACCCCTCTGTTCGTTCAAAATACCTGTCCAGCTGAGCCTTAAACTTATTTAGGCTATCAACCTCCACCACAAGGGATGGCAGTCTGTTCCACCAACCAACCACCCGCTGGCTAAAGGCAAATTTCCGCACGTCTATCCTACATCTGTCTTTCCTCAATTTGAATTTATGCCCTCTCAGGTGATTTTTCTGAGCTAGAGGAAGAATCCCATCAGCATTGAGCATGCATAAACCATTCAAGGCTTTATACACCTCTATCAGATCACCTCGCTGGTGCCTAGTCTCCAGACACTGTAATTTGCAAAACTTAAGCCTTTCTTCGTAAGAGCACCCCGTTGTTCCATTCACTAATCTTGTTGCCCTTCTCTGTACTCGTTCCAGCAGCTCTACATCCTTCTTGAAATGAGGCCTCCAGACCTGTATACAGTACTCTAGGTGTGGCCTGACCATTGCCTTATACAATGGAATAATCACCTCCTTGTCCCTGCTGGAAAAATTCCTGTATATCATTGACAATACTCCATGAGCTACTCTTGCAGCCCGTCTGCACTGCTCAGAGAACTTCATATCTGCCTGCAAAATCACCCCCAAGTCCCTTTCATTCTCTACCACTGTCAGTGTAGTACCACAGAGTTGATACGTTGCTCTGGGGTTGCTTTTTCCCATGTGTAGTACTTTACATTTGTCAATGTTAAACTTCATTTGCCACCCCTCAGTCCATCTGCTCAACCTTTCCAGATCCTGTTGCAGCAGCATAGTGTCAGTAGTGTCCTTGACAACCCTGCCAACCTTTGTATCATCTGCAAACTTGGACATTAAGCTTGATATACCATCATCAATATCATTTATAAATACAGAAAACAATAATGGACCCAACACTGAGCCCTGAGGGACTCCATTAATAACATAAGTTCACGATGAGCAGTGTCCATTGATTACCACTCTCTGTCTTCTCCCCCTCTACCACCCCTTTATCCATAGCAGCAATTTGCCTCCAATGTCACACTGCTCCAATTTGTGTAGCAGTCTTCATTTAGTTTGTTAGCTACCTGAGCAGGATCATCAACAGTTGACCCATCAATATCAATTGGACCAATCTGATTCATCCCCTTCCTTCTAGAGTTTACATAAGTAAAGAACTCTTTGCTGTTTTTCTTTGCATCCCTTGCCAAGGATTTCTCGTAATCTGCCTTCGCCTGCCTAACCTCCTTTGTAACTTGGTTGCATATCAACTTGTATCTATCATAGGCTTCTGTGTCATGTGTTAATTTGTAAGTATCCCATGCATTTTTCTTCTCTGCCATATGCCTCATTAGTTCATCTGACATCCATTTTGGCCTAAACCTTGAACAATATTTCTTAGTTGGTATGTAAAGCCTAGTAGCTTCCAAGATAAGTTCTTTGAATGCTTCCCATTTTGAATTTGCTGTTGGTAACATCATCAGTTGGTCCCACTGTATAGAATTTAAATACTGTCTCAGTCCATCGTAGTCGCCTTTACGGAAGCAATAACCCTTCCCTTTACCCCTAATGGTAGTTACCTCTTTCAGTAAATCCCACTTCAGCACACTGTGATCACTGCCACCTAGTGGTTCATTTATCTGCAGATTCTTAATGCATGAAGAATCACTGCTGATAATCAAATCAAGAGTATTACTCCCTCTAGTTGCCTCCCGAACATGCTGATGTAGAAAACAGTCATCCAATAAATCCACAAAAGCCCTGCTAGTGTGTGAGTAACCAGCCCCCAAATTCCAGTCAATATCTGGGAAATTAAAATCTCCCATTATAAGACTCTCTGATTTACTGGCCCACTCTATTTCCCTGTACAGTTCCTTATTATACTCGTCAGAGTCATTAGGCCTATAGCACACTCCTACTCTCAATTTTGATCTCCCAATGCTTATGTCACACCAAACTGACTCAACACTGCACTGTCCAGCGATGTCGACTGGCTTCACTTCCTTGGTTTTTATGTGTTTCTTAACTAATAGCATAACCCCTCCCCCCTTCCTATCCTGTCTATCCTTTCTGTAGACGTTGTACTCCCCAAATTGCATTTCTGCATCCCTTATATCTGTGTGACACCACGTCTCTGATATCCCAACAATATCTGCCTTTGATGTTTTGAGCAATACCTCAAACAGGGAATATCAGAACGGACATATGCACAAGTACCACCTTTGAGGTGAAAGGAATCATACAGAAAATAATTTGGGCATTTGATATGACCAGTAGTTGAATCAACCGATAACTGAGATTCTGTCAGAAATAGTACATGGGGTTTGGCAGACTGCAAGTGGAAATGGACATCGTTGAGATTAGAATTGAGACCACGTATATTTGTGAATGAATTAGGAAGTGCTTGGGAGGTTTAGATCTTTTCACAGATAAGCTTGCTCTATTAATTTGACAATTCATGGTGTATTCAATAGTAAGAAGTTCAGTGGGTTTCAATTAACCCACTGAACATAAACCATTTCCTGATTAATTTCAAATTGCAAGCAAACAGAACCTCACATATAGCCAGTTCCACAAAATTGAAATTCTTCAAGGCAGATTGGAACAAGTTCACTGATGCAATTTCCTTCGATGATCAAGTTTTCAAAATCCAGCCTATTGTTGATGTTACCGACCACATTACTACACAGATAATAACAGCTGAAACCAGTACCATACCCAAGGCCAGAGTTGGTCCTCGCAGATATATCGATATTTGGTAGGATGGTGCATGCCGTGATGCTAATAAAGAACAGAATAAAACATGGAATGTTTTTTGCAAGCACTCAACAACAGAAAACCTGATTATAAAGTGTTTAAGGGCAAAGGCCTCATGCTAGGATGTAGAATGACTGTCATGTAGGTTAGTGCAGATGCATCATTTTAGCATAGTTATCTACCAACGTAGTTGAATTAATTAATTACATTGGCATCCTTTTGGTTATATCTGATATTGTGAATGCCTTCACAACGAGTTGCCATGGTATTGTACTACCTCAAATAAATAACACTTCACACCAGTTGAAAAGACTATTGTTATTTATTCTCGGTGGATACCACCACCCAGACAGCACCATTTCAAAGCTTGTTGGCTTCTCTTAGGTGGGTGCCGTCTGGGTGGTGGTATCCGCTGAGAATAAATAACAATAGTCTTCTCCACTGGTGAAGTGTTATTTATTCCTGATAGTACAATACCATGGCAACTCTTTGTGGCAACTCTCATTCACAATATGAGATATAACCAATACGATGCCAATGTAATTAATTACAATGATTAATTAATTAAAATGATGCATTTGCACTAACCTACATGACAGACAACCTGATTAATTAAGAAACTTAAAGCCAAGGTACGTTACATGCAGAAAAAGGCGAAAATAGACTCTTGGATCCGGTTTGCTTCGACTATTACTAAAAATACAGAGAGTATAAAAATATGGAACAAAATCAAGAAGCAGAATGGAAAATACCAGAATTAATGCCTATTCTAACTTGTAAGGGTAAAGAGTTTTCCTCTCCAATGGAAATTGCGAATGCCCTGGCAGAATGCTTTTCTCAAATATCAGCCACATCAGCATATGAGCCTGCCTTTAAACAGGAAAGGGCCAATGTGGGAAAATGTAAGCTGAACTTCCCTACATTTGCATCGCTTTCATATAACTAACCTTGTACATTACCAGAACTAGAGAGCTCAATAAACCGGTCAACTAATTGTGCACCAGTGTCTGTCGGAATATACTACATGTTGCTTAAACACCTAAGCAAGAAAGCTCTGAATTTACTACTGACATATTTCAGCCGGCTATTCTCAGAAGCTTACTTCTCTCATTCTTGAAACCACCCAACAGTCCTAGCCTTTCCTAAACCTGGAAAGTGTCAGTCAGATCCACGAAACTCTCAGCCAATATCTCTTAGCAGTTGCCTTGGTAAGACAAGAGAAAAAATGATTCATGCACGATTATTATGGTACCTAGAGTCTTTTTCAAGAGGTGTGTTTCCATTTACAATGGGTTTCCTCAGCTTACTAGAAATTTTTTCCCACCATAAAGTGTGGTTCAAGGTATCTTGGTCGTTTAAACTTTGGGCTGTCATGCACTCCCGTACTCCATCCATCCGTGTTCTCCTCCTTCCAGGAGGTATCCATTCCAGGATAGCCTTTGGGTATCTGGTTTCTTGCATCTGTTTTACATGTCCATACCATGATAAACGCTTTTCTTTGATAGTGTCAGTAATATTCTTTTTCACTTCCATTTTCTCTCCTATGTCTTCATTCCATTTTCTGTCTCTTCTAGAAGTTCTTGTTGAGTATCTCCAAAAATCCATTTCTGTTTAGGACAGTTTGTTTTCCCCTTGCCTATTCAACATCCAGGTTTCTACTCCATATAATAGAAAACTTTGTAAAATCATTTGAAATATGATTTTTTAGGATATTTCTTCTCCATAGTACAGAATTTAACATGCCGATAGCCATTCTTCCCTCTGCAATTTTCTTATTGATCTCTGCTTGGGATGATCCATCACTTTTAAGATTGATCCCAAATATTTGAATTTGTCGACTTGTTTGATTTTAAAATCTGCAATATTTAAAATGTGCCCTCATCCTGAAGGCAACATATCAGTTTTGCTAAAATTGATTTTTAGACCCCATTATATATATTTCTCAAACAATTGATGACATGCATATTTTGCATCTTATAAGTCTTTTATTATCACCACCTGATCGTCTGCAAAAAATAAATTGTGAATATAGATGATCTTGTTGATTTGCAATCCCATTTTATTACATTTTTTTGACCAGGATCTTAGGCAGTGCTCTTTCAATATTGGCATATTGAAAAATGCCAATATTTGCTATTGGAATTTTTCAAGGATCTGTTGTACAGTTGAACTATTGTCTATACATGACCTCCCGGCTGAAAAACCACTTTGTTCTTCTGACACCTCGATTCTGGCTTCTAAATGGTTCTTGATCCATTTTCCAAGAATCTTTAACAGTGGGTTCAGGATGCATATTCCTCTGTACTTTGATCAGCTTTTCTGAGTGCCCTTAAAATAATTGATGTAATATATATCCTGTTTTCATTTCTTTTGGTATTTCTTCTCCTCGTAGTATACCAGTTAGCAATTTTTTTATTAAAAGAGCCACTCCTCTTCCTCTGTATTTCAGAAGTTCCATATAAACTCTTCCAGATCCAGGTGATTTGCCATTCCTTCCTTCAGTAAGAGTTCCACTTCCCTGACAGAAACTTTGAAGGCAGAGTCTTCCACCATCCTGAACTCTTCCCAGTCTTCCTTTTAGAAGTCCTTCATAGTATTTCATCCAGTCTTTCAAAGGTATTAATTGCTAACCAGTGTTGTGTTTATTCTGTTTTCTTAAGTCTTTAAGGACCTTCCACGATTCCACTGATTGCTTGAAGCCCAATTTGCTATTAATAGTCGCTCATTTCTTTTCCTATTCTTCATTTTTCTCTTCTACTACCAACCGATTGTCTATTTTCTTCTTTTCAACTTAAATGTTCCTATATGCATCATTCCTATCACCCAGCCATTTCTGATATGTAAGTTTCTTTTCGTCTACAGCAGCTCTTACTTTCTGTGTAATCCAGGGATCTTTCTTGGTTCTTGGCTCTTCTTTTTGTCTAGGATTTCATGAGCTATTTTTTTACAATATTTTTTAAATATGTGTAGATTTTTTCAGTATTACCTTTTATCTCTATGTTGATTGCAGCATCCAATCTCTGGGTGAAGTTGTTTCTAATGCTGCCGTCCTGAAGTAGTTCAACTTTAAATTGATCCATTCATAGCATTTCTCCTTCCCTGCATTGTCGTTTATCCACTCTTATTTAATCCAGTTCCACCTCCTTGTTTTAACAAGGAAATGGTCAGATCCACATTCGGCTCCTCTGTAAACTCTGACATCTTTCAATACAGATGTCCCTAAATGTTTTGAAATAATGTAATCTCTAACTGATCTAATTTGTTCTGTCTCCTGCGACCAAGTATATTTATGGATATCCTTGTGTTGGAAAAATGTGTTGTTTATTCTTAAGTCGAACTGTTCACAAAGGTTGAACAGTCTGTCTCTGTTGTCGTTCCTCTCTTTCTCTCTAAATCTTCCAATAACTTTGCTATTTTGTTCAGTTCCTACTCTTGCATTGAAATCCCCCATTAAAAATATCTCTTTGTTCTTAGGAATTTTTTCTATTAGTTTTCTCAGATCCTCCCAAAATTCATCCTTAAAGGTATCAGAAGTTTCATTAGTTGTGGCATATATTCCGAAAATACATATTTCTCTCCCATACATTGTCAGTTCCAATGAGATTATTCTTTCATTAATAAATTGCCAGTTTTTGATGTTATGTCTGAATTTCTTTTTAACAGCAATAGAAACTCTTGCTCTTTCACTCTTATTGACTCCACTCCAAAAATTTTAGTATTCTCCCATTATTTCCTCTCCAAATCCCTTTTTCTTTATGATAACACAATGTCTAAATTGAAGTTTTGTAGTTCATCCAGAAGAAAGTTTCTTTTAGTTGAAAGACCTTGAATATTCCAGCATCCCAAAATCATTGTCCTTTTCTGTTTTCTGAGTTGTTTCCGAAAGTGCAGTACATTTTCATTTTCACTTATAGGTTGTTTAGCATTTGTGTATTTTTTACACTGAATGAGGAGCTAGCCCATTTCAGCAACCCCCAACCTGTTGGACCAGGGTATCTCTCTTAGTCTGGCACCTACCATTTTGTCCTGTCCAGCTTGGGTTGTCCTACCAGTATCTAAGCCACTGCCGACTTAGCTCTCCGGGTCATTGGGACACGCAAGCTCCCCCACCTCAGGATGGAGAATACCATGTGGGGCTAGAATGCCATTCAATAATTAACAAGGATCAGTACGGCTTTAGGAAAAATCATTCCACTCTAGACCTTATGATTAAGGCAGAATCCAACACATAGAATGCTGTTATCCGTACAGAACATCTCAACATTTCAATCTCCCTGGACATTGAAAAAGTCTTTGACATTCTTCAAAATCTCTATGCCACAGGACTTCAGGGTCAGTTACCATTAATCATATAAAGCTTTTTCCAAAATAGAACCTTTCAGGTATGTTACTGCAATTCACTATCCCAAATAGTTGTCCAGGAAAAGGGGTTCCACAAGGATCAGTTCTTAGTGCAACACTCTTTGCAGTTAGGCTGACCAATGCAACAGAGAATATTCTGGCTAATATTGACACTTATTTTTATGCAAATGACCTTACAATATCCTGCCACTCGCAAAATCTGCGCTCCATTGAAAGACAATTGCATCTCTCAATAAACAAAATAGAGTCATGGGTATCCCACGATGGCTATTGCCTCTACAGAACAAAAACAACTGCTATCCACTTTTGTAGAAAATGTCAGCTCGATCCCAAGCTAAGTTTCGGAACCCAACCAATTTCACTTAGCAGCAATATCCGGTTCTTGGGTCTAGTACTGGATACTAAACTTACCTTTCAGGCACATATTATGCAAATTAACCCAAGAGGCTCATATCATTCTTCATCTTTCTCAGTCGATACTTGGCATGAGAAAGATGAATATCCTCAAAGTTATCTCTATTATGGCATGGGGAGCCGATCGCTTCACACTTCTACACTTATATTGTACCTTAATAAGATCTTGTCTAGACTATGTAGCCCCACACTATGACTTTGTACATAAGACAGCATTAGCTTGGCTCAATCCAGTCCAGCATAATGCTCTCAGGATTGCTTTTGGGGCCTTTCAGGCATCTGCTGTGCAAAGTTTGTTTATAGAGGCCAATAAATCTCCACCACATCTTAGGAGAAAAGTATTGGTTTTTAACTATGTAGCCAAACTACATAGCCTCCCTTCTCAACCCCATCTGGACATATCTCTTTGAACTTCAGTGGGAAAACTTGTGTAGATATAAACCCAATGAAAGCAAACCTGCTGCTATCTGGCTACAAGAGCTACCCAACATTGGAACATTCATCTTGGAAACATCTTTCAAAGTGCAGATGCAGTACAAGCAATATGGACAATGTATATACCTATTTACGATAACGATTTCTTCAGTGAGAAAATGCTCCTCCTCGAACCACAATCTTAGACAGTTACATGCAGATCATGCATTGGCCAATGCATGATCTGCATGGCTCCAAAACTGATATCAGTGGGAAATTCAGTAATCAGGGCTCAAGTGGGGCAACGTTGGGCCTCAGTAGGGGTCCAGCGGCTAAATGACCAGATGAAAAATGGTACACGACACTACACATGTACAATATCCATACACTTTTGAATCTCTGGCATTTCCAGTAAACTGGCACACCCATCACAATGCAAGCAATGTGGAGATGGGGGAAACCCCTGGTGCCACTTGACACCAAACACACTTTAAACTTTAATCAGTCCTACATCCACTATATCTGAACAATTACCGTTTAAATGCCATGTTTTTACTTCTGAACTATAGGCAATCAAAATGGCTTTAAGTCTCCTTAACGATCTTCTAAACACCAGGTCGTAATATACACAGACTCTTTAAATGCTGTGAATACCCTACAGAATAAATCACAAAATTTCCATCCAATTCTCACACAAATCAGATCATAGTTTTATCACCTGAATAAAAATAAGTTGACTCATGTTTTGCTGGTTACCCAGCTACATTGTAATTCCAGGAAACAAGCGTGCGGACTAAGCAGCAAAACACATTGCCTTCTTTGATTCCATTCAGTTCCTTATTCTGACTACTAGCCTATCATATGGCAGATATGTACTGAGATGTTATCTGAAAAGTGGCATAACCAGACAACTAACAAGCTTCTTGAAATAAAGCAGAATCCACAGCTTTGGAGATGTCATGCTTGCAAGAGCATGAATTGGCCAAACGTATCTGACGCATCTATTTTTACTGCTAGGAGGAGAGCCTCCACTTTGCTTGCATTGTAGTTCTATTCTTACAGTGAAACCTATTATCATTTGGTGTGCACAATACGATTCAGCTAGATTCGAATGTTTCAGATCTTTAATTAACGTGCAGAAACCCCTGCAACTAACCCATATACTTAGAGATGATGCCAATCTATCAGAGCTGTTTAATTATCTAAAAATGCTCAGTGTATACAGTTTATTTGTAAATAGTTTAGTATTTTTAAATATTTTAAATATTTGCATAGTTTGTATGTATTTTAGTTAAATTTTTTATTCGTGGTCTTTTGGATGCAACAATGTTCCTCATGCATTATGGAACCTGAAGCAAAAGGCCTTTTTCAAAGTGGCCTATGTAAACGCAGGTAAATAAGTACATAAGTCATTTCCTGGTTAGATATTGATTATAGTGACATAATGTTTTTTGCCTGTTGGCACTGGGGTCTCCCCCAACTCCGTGTTTTTACTCTGTGAAGAATACAGTATCCGGAAAGTTCACCATTCACAATTCACTGTGCACACAATTCGTCGCCCACAATTCACCGCCAGGAAAATTCATCGTCAGGGTTTAATTAAATACTTTATTGTTATAATAACATTCTGTAGTAACAGTATTTAAGGTTGGCTTGGCATTAGTACAAAGAAAATAGTCAAAATGGAACAATGAAATTAAATTTTTATTATTACAAAATAGTAGCCTTACATATAAAATATGATAAAAATTTTGCTATTACACATAGAATAGTCAAATATAAAATATTTTATTACGATTAAAATTTAGTTACCACTAATACTATATATATAGTAAACATAATATGAAGCAGTAAAAAGACAAAATTTAATAAGAAATGTTATGAGCTATGCCTTGAATAAAATCTTGAATATTATTTGGATCATATTCATCTACAAGTTTTCTCACATGCACCGCACAGTCATGATATTTTTTCTTTGGCATTTGTGATTCATGTCCACTCACATATTGTTCGAACCACACTTCGTTTAGGCTTTGTTCTTTTTTAATACAGTTTATAAATTTCCATATATTTCTTTGTTGGGTCGATACTTGTTCTTCAAAGCCTCTGTGCCAACCTTCCACAGGGTTGTTTGTTTTTGGCAAACCTTCCAAAACAGTTTCATATAAATTCCATATCTCATGTGGAAAATGTGGTCGCCGTCATTGCTGCCTTTGTGGATGTCCAATCCACATATCTTCAAAGTAGTCAAGAATTTCTTGAGCTTCTGGAGGAAAAATCCCACTTTCACATAAAAACTAAAATACATCTACTACTGCAATTGCTGGCACAATAGCTATTACAGATAATATATGCAGCATTAATGCGAAATCTGCATCAGTTTGGTATCATCCATTTCTCTGAATTGTATGAAAAGTAAATTGAATGAAATTAGCATTAGCATTAGCATTAGTAGAGGCATATGATGCAAGAAAGCAAGCTTATTCAGCATCAGCCAAAAAAAAAAAAAAAAAAAAAAAAACCCACTCCCATTTCACCCATCTGTTCGTTCGAAATACCTGTCCAGTTGAGCTTTAAATTTGTTTAGGCTATCAACTTTTACAACAAGTGATGGAAGTCGGTTCCACCAACCAACCAACCGCTGGCCAAAGGCAAATTTCCGCACATCTATCCGACATCCGTCCTTCCTCAATTTGAATTAATGCCCTCTGAGGTGATTATTTTGAGCAAGATGAAGAATCCCATTGGCATTGAGCATGCTCAAACCATTCAAAGCCTTATACACCTCTATCAGATGACCTCGCCGGTGCCTAGTCTCCAGACTCTGTAATATGCAAAACTTAAGCCTTTCTTCGTAAGAGCAACCCTTTGTCACATTCACTAATCTTGTTGCCCTTCTCTGTACCCGTTCCAGCAGTTCTACATGCTTCTTGAAATGAGGCCTCCAGACCTGTATACAGTACTCAAGATGTGGCCTAACCATTGCCTTATACAAGGGAATAATCACCTCCTTATCCCTGCTAGAAAAATTCCTGTATATCATTGACAAGACACCATGAGCTACTCTTGCAGCTCGTCTGCACTGCTCAGAGAACTTCATATCTGCCTGCACAATTACCCCCAGGTCCTTTTCATTCTCCACCACTGTCAGTGTAGTACCGCAGAGTTGATACGTTGCTCTGGGGTTACTGTTTCCCATATGTAGTACTTTACATTTGTCAATGTTAAACTTCATTTGCCACCTCTCAGCCCATCTGTTCAACCTTTCCAGATCCTGTTGCAGCAGCATAGCGTCAGTAGTGTCCTTAACGACCCTGCCAACCTTTGTATCATCTGCAAACTTGGACATTAAACTTGATATCCCATCATCAATATCATTCATAAACACCGAAAACAACAACGGACCCAACACTGAACCTTGAGGAACTCCACTAATAACATTAGTCCACGTTGAGCAGTGTCCATTGATTACCACTCTCTGTCTTCTGCCACTCAACCAACCCCTTATCCATAGCAGCAATTTGCCTCCAATGCCACACTGCTCCAATTTGTGCAGCAGTCTTCCATGTGCAACAGTATCAAAAGCCTGTCTAAGATCCAAATATATAATATCAAAGTTATTCCCTGCATCCAGTTCTTTTGTGACTACATCATAGTATCCAATCAAATTGGTCAGGCAAGACCTGCCCTTAACAAAACCATGCTGCGTCTGAGCTATAACTGAATTCTTGTCTAGATGATCCTGCAGCGCCGACCGGGCTAGCTGAGTGGGTCAAGTACCTGCCCAGCAACCCAAAGGTCGCGGGTTCGATTCCCGCCTCGGGCTTGGATCAAAGTACTGCAAAAACCTTGGGAGGTGCAATATGGCCACAGAAGCCGATGCGCCAACAACTACCAAAAAAAAAAAAAAAAAAAAAAAAAGATCCTGCAGTGCTTCTTTAACCAGTGCCTCCATTAATTTACCTGGAACAGAAGTTAAACTAACAGGTCTATAATTACTTGTGTCAGCCTTTGATCCTCCTTTGTGAATTGGGGTTACATTTGCACTTCTCCAGTCTATGGGTACCTCCCCTGAGTCCAAAGAAGCTCTCATAATTATGGCTAGGGGTTTGCATACTTCCTTTGCTGCCTCCTTTAATATAACTGGATAGATCCCATCCACCCCAGGTGCCTTTTTTATATTTATCCTCAACAATCTCTCCTCCACTTTCCTCTCAGTTATTACAAAATCATCCAGCTCACTGCCAATGTTTACTTTACCTACATCATTCTCCTTCCTGAATAACTCCTCATACGTGAATGTAGATGCAAAATACTCGTTTAGATTGTTAGCCACCTGAGCAGGATCCTCAACTGTTGAACCATCAATATCCAGTGGACCAATCTGATTCATCCCTTTCCTTCTCGAGTTCAAATATGTAAAGAACTCTTTTCTGTTTTTCTTTGCATCCTTTGCCAAGGATTTTTCGTAGTCTGCCTTTGCCTGCCTAATCTTCTTTGTGACTTGGTTACAGACCAACTTATATCTATCATAGGCTTCCATGTCACCCATTAATTTGTATGTATCCCATTCATTTTTCTTCTCTGCCACATGTCTCATTAATTTATCTGACAACCATTTAGGCCTAAATCTTGAACAATATTTCTTAGTTGGTATGTAAAGCCTGGTAGCCTCCAAGATTAGTTCCTTGAATGCTTCCCATTTTGAGTTTGCTGTTGGTAACATCATCAGTTGGTCCCACTGTATAGAATTTAAATACTGTCTCAGACCATCATAGTCGCCTTTACGAAAATAAAAACCCTTCCCTTTACCTCTGATGGTAGTTACCTCCTTGAGTAAATCCCACTTCAACACACTGTGATCACTGCCACCTAGTGGTTCATTTATCTGCAGATTCTTAATGCATGAAGAATCACTACTGATAATCAGATCAAGAGTATTGCTCCCTCTTGTTGCCTCACGAACATGCTGATGTAGAAAACAATCATCCAATAAATCCACAAAAGCCTTGCTAGTGTGCGAGTGACCAATCCACAAATTCCAGTCAATATCTGGGAAATTAAAATCCCCCATTATAAGACTCTCTGATTTACTGGCCCACTCTATTTCCCTGTACAATATCTTATTATACTCATCAGAGTCATTAGGCCTATAGCACACTCCTACTCTCAATTTTGATTTCCCTATGCTTATGTCACACCAGACTGACTCGACACTGCCCTGTCCATCGATGTCGACTGGCTTCACTTCCTTGGACTTTATGTGTTTCTTAATTAATAGCATAAACCCTCCTCCCCTCCTGTCCTGTCTATCCTTTCTATACACATTGTATTCCCCAAATTCCAGTTCCGCATTACTTATATCTGTGTGACACCACGTCTCTGATATCCCAACAATATCTGCCTTTGATGTTTTGAGCAATACCTCAAATTCATCAAATTTATTTACCAAACTCCTAGCATTGGTGTACACGCAGGTATACATGCACCTGTTTCTATTCTTAGCTACCCTAACACAACCCATGTGTTTACTTGTACCGCAATGACTACCAGCAGTCTCTGAAATATCCTGCATCTTGTTTTCCAGGCTTCTGCTCATTTCAATAGAAGCAGTGCAAGAATCACTTCCACCTCTGCCACTGGCTACTGTTAATCTGTTAGTCCTTGTATCCCCCCCAACTAGCAGTTTTCCGACCCACCTAACACTGCCTCGACAGCATCAGCAAAAATTCTTGCACCCTTTCTATTTAAGTGTATCCCATCCCTGTAGAAGCAATCTCTCCTGTTAACAAGTACAGTCCAGGCTGAAAAAAATTCTACCCCTTGAGCCTTGCACAATCCCTCCAGGGCCGAATTGATCGACAAGGCTCTCATCATATACTCCCTCCTATCGTGTCTGGGCAGAATTGCAGACACTTTCAAGTTCAACCCTAATTCACGGCTTTTTTTCAACAGTGACCTGTACTTGCTAAGTAATTCCGCCGGTCTCCTACTCTTAATATCATTAGTGCCAACGTGTACAACTATATCACCTTTTGTGCCCTTAAAAGATGATATCCGCTCTACAACGTCATCAACCTTTGCCCCTGGCAGACATACCCTGGTCCTATTCCACCTATCCTTTTTACAAAGGATGTTCCCCGTTTCCCTGACAATAGAGTCACCAACAACTACTAGTTCCTGTGGGACCAGCGCATTCTGCCTCTGTGTTGCCTGATGACCAAGTGCAAGCTCTGGCGTTGATGTGGGCAGCTGAGAGCTTGATGGGCCCCTCAATTTATTTCCTTCGAGGGCATCCACCCTGTCCTTCAAGCTCTCATAAAGGCCCATAACAACGCTGAGTTGTCGCCTGATTTCCTTGCACTCCTTACATCGTGCACACACAAAGCCATCCCCCTTGGCAGTATCATGTCCCGTACCCGACTGCTCCGCAAACATCAAGCAAACAGTGCATTTTAAAAGAGTGTGATTCAGAGGGCAACTGCCCCCCTCAGTTCTCCCCTGAACCACAGCACTCCCATTAGCTTTAGCCTTTTGCTTTGCTGCTCTGGTCAGAGTCATGATTCCGATTTAATTCAATAAAATTCAAAACAAAAATTAAATCCTTAAGTTATATCCCAAAACAGTTATGTTATATATATAATTTTTTCGGTATCTAGTGTTTTCTACGAGTTCCCTTTATACAACTTCCGTATCACGTGTACCACTATAGTTATGTATTAATTATTTGTTACGATTAAGTCGTTATATATATATAGAGTTAAAAATACAATTTAATTGACAATAAAGTTTATCAAGATTAATAGATTTACTGATTAATTGACAATATTATATTATGCACTATACTACACTAAGCTTATGCTATCGTGTAAAAATGGCGGGAATTCACGAACAGTATTTCTACGGACTCGTAAGTATTGATTAGCTTCCAAATCTCGCTATCTCAATTTAGAATAAACTAAGGATCCTAACTAGGTCTATAATCTACTTATAGAAGATAATTTGATATAACAATTGGTTAATAAATCGACTAAATTTGGTTAAAAAAAAAAAAAAAAGACCTCTCGTTCAATTTGTGACACGTGGATTTGATACCGTTACCGATACTAAGTAATATCTACAAAACCTCTGTCTAAGTTAAACTTTAAACTAAGTATCGTAACTAGGAATATAAAGCTACTCTAGAAAATAAGTTAATATGACAATTTAAACTAATAAAGCAGAAAATAAATCAGGAAAAACTTCTCTGTTTTAAGAGCTTTAAGGAGCAACGTCCGCACAGGCTAACCTCGCTGGAAGAAACAACCTTGGTGTTTTGCGTTCGGAAATTCCTTCTTACAAGCACTAATAATCTCCTTCTCAGAATTGGTGGTTATCAATAATGGTGACAGTGATGGCTCTCAATTCTTTAACTATTGCAGAAGAGTTATGTAGGTACATTCTGACCTGTCAGGTAACATTGCATAGACTTATGGCAAAGAGGCACTTCTGTAGCCAGCTGGGAAGGAGCAGCACTTTGAAGCACACGCTTCTTTAGAATTAACATTACTACAGGCACATGATGCAAGAAAGCAAGCTTATACAGCATCAGCCAAAGGGAAAAAAAAAAAAAAAAAAAACACCTCTCCCATTTCACCCCTCCATTTGTCCAAATACTTGTCCAGCCCAGCCTTAAATTTATTTAGGCTATCAACTTCCACAACAAAGGATGGAAGTCTGTCCCACCAACCAACTACCTGCTGGCTAAAGGGAAACTTCCACACTCAATTTTAATTTATACCCTCTCAGGCAATTATTTAGAGAAAGAGGAGGAATCCCATCAGCATTGAGCATGCTCAAAACCTTTCAAGGCTTTATACACCTCAATCAGATCACCTCGCAGGTGCCTAGTCTCCAGACACTGTAATTTGCAAAACGTAATCCTTTCCTTCGTAAGAGCTAACCTTTGTTCTTTTCACTAATCTTGTTGCCCTTCTCTGTACTTGTTCCAACAACTTTACATCCTTCTTAAAATGAGGCCTCCAGACCTGTATTCAGTACTCAAGGTGTGCCCTGACCATTGCCTTATACAAGGGGATAATCACCTCCTTATCCCTGCTAGAAAAATTCCTGTATATCATTGACAAGAGGTATATATATATATTCTTGTATACCCTGAGGTACTGTTGCAGACCATCTGACTGCTCAGAAAATTTCATATCTGCCTGCACAATTACCCCCAGGTCCTTTTCGTTCTCTACCACTTTCAGTGTAGTACCACAGAGTTGATACATTACTCTGGGGTTACTGCTTTCCATATGTACAGTAGTACTTTACATTTGTCAAGATTAAACTTCATTTGCCACCTCTCGGCCCATCTGCTCAACTTTTCTAGATCCTGTTTTTGATTAGACCGGGGTTCCAGCCTATGACCACCAAATACAGAGGATGCAGAAAGGTTAGGAAATGATCAGTGCATATCCCTAGAGCAATATGGCCTTAATTGCTAATGCGCTTAAACACAAATAACATGGCAAAGATACACTCTGTTTCAAATCCATCAGTGTACTAATAGTCACTTTTTACCAATAAATGGGGTTGTGTTGTGTTGTGTTGAGAAAATTAATTTGTGTTTCTCTTCTTTTCCAGAATCAAAAAGAAAAAAAAAAACGGTTCACCATTGCACGTTTTTGTATATTCATCGGGAATATCACTACGGTGAATAGGAAGACGTGGACCCGGCCTACATTCATTTATAATATTTCTTATTGTTCTTCTAATACTGTCTACGTGTGGAAGTTTAGGTGCTGCCACTAGACTGCATTCACTAGTAGCACTTGATATTATGTAATGCGGTGCATGATTTGTAATTTTCATCACCACAATGATTGTGTTCTTTCTTCCGTGTTCTAACAATTTTGTCGTCAACTGTACTGACTCGTGCTTGACATTTTGTTTTTCGGTACTTTTCACATTTCCAATGATTCTTTTCTTGAATCTGCTTGTCTTGAAAGAAGCAGTTACCGCTGATTAGCATTAGTAGAGGCACATGATGCAAGAAAGCAAGCATATGCAGCATCAGCCAAAAAAAAAAAAAAAAAATCCCATTTCACCCCTCTGTTCGTTCAAAATACCTGTCCAGCTGAGCCTTAAATTTATATAGGCTATCAACTTCAGCAACAAGGGATGGAAGTCTGTTCAACCAACCAACGTTTGCAACAGGATCTGGAAAGGTTGAGCAGATGGGTTTGAGAGGTGGCAAATGAAGTTTAACATTGACAAAAGTAAAGTACTACATATGGGAAACAGCAACCCCAGAGCAACGTATCAACTCTGAGGTACTACACTGACAGTGGTAGAGAATGAAAGGGACCTGGTTGTGCAGGCAGTGCAGGTGGTTGTGAAGTTCTCTGAGCAGTGCAGATGGGCTGCAAGAGTAGCTCATGGTGTATTGTCAATGATATATAGGAATTTTTCTAGCAGGGTTAAGGATGTGATTATTCCCTTGTATAAGGCAATGGTCAGGCCACACCTAGAGTACTGTATACAGGTCTGGAGGCCTCATTTCAAGAAGGATGTAGAACTGCTGGAATGAGTACAGAGAAGGGCAACAAGATTAGTGAATGGAACAAAGGGGTGCTCTTACGAAGAAAGGCTTAAGTTTTGCAAATTACAGTGTCTGGAGACTAGGCACCAGCGAGGTGATCTGATAGAAGTGTATGAAGCCTTGAATGGTTTGAGCATGCTCAATGCTGATGGGATTCTTCCTCTTGCTCAGAATAATCACCTGAGAGGGCATAAATTCAAATTGAGGAAAGACAGATGTAGGAGAGATGTGCGGAAATTTGCCTTTAGCCAGCCGGTGGTTGGTTGTTGGAACAGACTTCCATCCCTTGTCGTGGAAGTTGATAGCCTAAATAAGTTTAAGGCTCAGCTGGACAGGTATTTCGAACGAACAGAGGGGTGAAGTGGAAGTGGTTATTTTTTATTTATTTTATTTTATTATTATTTTTTTTTGGCTGATGCTGCATAAGCTTGGTTTCTTGCATCAAATGCCTCTACTAATGCTAATGCTAAACTACCTGCTGGCTAAAGGCAAATTTAAGCACATCTATTCTACATCTGTCTTTCCTCAATTTGAATTTATGCCCTTATAGGTGATTATTCTGAGCAAGTGGAAGAATCCCATCAGCATTGAGCATGCTCAAACCATCCAAGGATTTATACACCTCTATCAGATCACCTTGCCGGTACCTAGTCTCCACACACTCTAATTTGCAAAACTTAAGCCTTTTATCTTAAGAGCAACCCTTTGTTCCATTCACTAATCTTGTTGCCCTTCTCTGTACTTGTTCCAGCAGCTCTATATCCTTCTTGAAATGAGGCCTCCACACCTGTATACAGTACTCAAGATCTGGTCTGACCATTACCTTATACAATTGAATAATCACCTCCTTATCCCTGCTAGAAAAATTCCTGTATATCATTGACAAGACACCATGAGCTACTCTTGCAACCTGTCTCCACTGCTAAGAAAACTTTATACCTGGACAATAACCCCCAGGTTCTTTTCATTCTCTACCGCTGTCAGCGTAGTACCACCGAGTTTATACGTTGCTCTGGGGTTACTGTTTCCCCTATGTAGTACTTTGCATTTGTCAATGTTAAACTTCATTTCCATCTCTGAGCCCATCTGCTCAACCTTGCTAGATCCTGTTGCAGCAGTATTCTGTCAGTAGTGCCCTTAATAACCCTGCCAACCTTTGTATCGTCTGCAAACTTGGACATTAAGCTTGATATACCATCATCAATATCATTTATAAATACAGAAAACAATAATGGACCTAATACTGAACCCTGAGGGACTCCACTAATAACATTAGTCCACGATGAGCAGTGTCCATTGATTACCACACTCTGTCTTCTCCCCCTCAACCATCCCTTTATTCATAGCGGCAATTTGCCTCCAATGCCACACTGGTCCAATTTGTGCAGCAGTCTTCCTTGTGCAACAGTATCAAAAGCCTTTCTAAGATCCAAGTATATAATATCAAAGTTATTCCCTGCATCCTGTTCTTTTTTGACTGCATCATAGTATCCAATCAAATTGGTCAGACAAGACTTCCCCTTAACAAAACCATGCTGTGTCCGAGCCATAACTGAAGTCTTGTCTAGATAATCCTGCAGTGGTTCTTTAACCAGTGCCTACATTAATTTTCCTGGAACAGAATTTAAACTCACAGGTCTATAATTACTTGTGTGTCAACCTTTGATCCTCCTTTGTGAATTGGGCTCACATTTGCACATCTACAGTTTTTGGTTACCTCCCCTGAGTCCAAAGAATCTCTCATAATTATGGCTAAGGGTTTTCTTACTTCCTTTGCTGACTCCTTTAATATAACTGGATAGATTCCATCCACCCCAGGTGTCTTTCCTGTGTTTATCTTCAACAATTTTTCCACCACTTTACTATCAGTTATTACAAGAATATCTAGCTTACTGTCAGAGTTGAGTACACCTCTGGCACTCCCCCCCCCCGAATAACTCCTCATGTGTGAATGTCAATGCAAAATATTCATTTAGTTTGTTAGCTACCTGAGCAGGTTCTTCAACAGTTGAACCATCGATATCAAGTGGACCAATCTAATTAATCCCCTTCCTTCTAGAGGTTACATAAGTAAAGAACTCTTTGCTGTTTTTCTTTGCATCCTTTGCCAAAGATTTCTTGTAATCTGCCTTTGCCTGCCTAAAATCCTTTGTAACTTGGTTACAGACCAGCTTATATCTAACATAGGCCTCTGTGTCATGTTAATTTATATGTTTCACATTTCTAATTAGTTCTTCTGACATCCATTTAGGCCTAAATCTTTAACGATATTTCTTTGTTGGTATGAAATGCCTAGTAGCTTCGAAGATTAATTCTTTGAATGTTTCCCATTTTGAATTTGTTGGTATCATCATCAGTGGATTCTCCACCCTATAGAAATTTAAATATTGTGTCAGACCACTGTTGTCACCTTTACGAAAGCAAAAACCCTTCTCTTTACCCTTGATGGTAGTTACTTCTTTGAGTAAATCCCACTTCAGCACACTGTGATCACTGCCACCTAGTGGTTCTTTTATCTACCGATTCTTGATGCATGAAGGATCATTACTAATAATCAGATCAACAGTATTATTCCCTGTAGTTGCCTCCCTAACATGCTGTAGAAAACAATTATCCAATAAATCCACAAAAGCCTTGCTAGTGTGTGTGAGTGACCAAACTTCAAATTCCAGATAATATCTGGGAAATTAAAATCCCCCATTATAAGATACTAATACTAATTTACTGGCCTAATTTATACTAGTACTAATTTACTGGTCCGATCTATTTCTCTGCACAATTGCTCATTATACTCATCAGATTCATTAGGCCTAGAATACACAACTACTCTCATTTTTTCTTTCTCAGTGCTTATGTCACACCAAACAGACTCAACATTGCATCGTCCACCCACATCAATTGGATACACTTCCCTGGATTTTATGTGTTTCTTAACTAACAGCATAGCCCCTCCGCCCTTTCTGTCCTGTCTATCCTTTCTGTACACATTGTACTTCCCAAATTCCAGTTCTGCCCTGCTTATGTCTGTGCAACACCATGTCTCTGATATCCCAAGAATATCTGCCTTTGATGTCTTGACTAGTACTTCAAGCTCATCGAATTTATTAACTATACTCCCTGTTGTTTTTCTTTTATCCTTTTTCAAGGATTTCTCAGAATCTGCCTTTGCCTGCCTAATCTCCTTTGTGACTTGTTTACAGACCATCTTATATCTATCATAGGCTTCCATGTCACCGATTAATTTATATGTATCCCATGAATTTTTCTTCTCTGCCATATGTCTCATTAATTCATCTGACATCCATTTAGGACTAAACTTTGAACAATATTTCTGAGTTGGTATGTAAAGCCTTGTTTCTTTGTTTGGAGAAACTTTGTGATTGAATCTGGGATTTGTGTAGTTGGCTATGTTTAAAATTCAGAAGGCTATTTATTAAAAATATAATCTTCTGAATTTTCAAGCCTAAAGCCAAGTAAGACTTCTGGAATTTGTGGTGTATGCACATAAAGAAAGAGTATTATGAATCATTCAATTTAATTATGGAGGGCATCACTGGATCTAGCAGAGATTCTCTTCAATTTACAAAGTTCCAGTGTATTGCCAATATGTAACAACAGTTTTAAAAATAACTTCCTACTGACCAGTCTGAATTCAGTGGTAGGCAAAAGCATGGCAACATGACAAAGATTTCTGTACAATTTCATCATTTAGATAAAAATGGAGGGCTCAAGAAAACATAATTTTCATATTCTATATATTTGACAATGACAACTCACGGTCTTGAAAACAATACAAATATATTTTGTTTTCTTTGTGGTAAGTGTGTTGTAGCAAACCAATGGCGAGATATAACATCATTTGTGAAAAATATACATGTTGCATATTTTGGAATAAAATTATGTGAAAAAGATAAAAGTTGTATGCACCCCATAGAGTGCACCATACAATTTGTGGAGGGATTGTGGACATGTGGTAAAAAGAAAGTATTGATATTTGCGTTCTTATGGAGTGGAGGGGAACATCAGGGTCATGTAAATGACTGCTACTTTTGTTCTATAAATGTTCCAAGTTATAATGAAAGGAACAAACAGTGTATTTTTATTTTCATTATAAGAAAAGAAGAAGCAATGCATTGTGCACTCCAATATCATTAATTTGGCAGTAATATGATTATAGGAATGATTATATATCTCGAAGGAAATAAATTGAGGGGCCCATCAAGCTCTCAGCTGCCCACATCAACGGCAGAGCTTGCACTTGGTCATCAGGCAACACAGAGGCAGCCCCCTAGGCAGAATGCGCTGGTCCCACAGGAACTAGTAGTTGTTGGTGACTCTATTGTCAAGGAAACGGGGAACATGCTTTGTAAAAAGGATAGGTGGAATAGGACCAGGGTATGTCTGCCAGGAGCAAAGGTTGATGACGCTGTAGACCAGATATCATCTTTTAAGGGCACAAAAGGTGATATAGTTGTACACGTTCGCACTAATGATATTAAGAGTAGGAGACCGGCGGAATTATTTAGCAAGTACAGGTCACTGTTGAAAAAAAGCCGTGAATTAGGGTTGAATTTGAAAGTGTCTGCAATTCTGCCCAGACACGATAGGAGGGAGTATATGATGAGAGCCTTGTCGATCAATTCGGCCCTGGAGGGATTGTGCAAGGCTCAAGGGGTAGAATTTTTTTCAGCCTGGACTGTACTTGTTAACAGGAGAGATTGCTTCTACAGGGATGGGATACACTTAAATAGAAAGGGTGCAAGAATTTTTGCTGATGCTGTCGAGGCAGTGTTAGGTGGGTCGGAAAACTGCTAGTTGGGGGGGATACAAGGACTAATAGATTAACAGTACCCACTGGCAGAGGTGGAAGTGATTCTTGCACTGCTTCTATTGAAATGAGCAGAAGCCTGAAAAACAAGATGCAGGATATTTCAGAGACTGCTGGGAGTCATTGGGTACAAGTAAACACATGGGTTGTGTTAGGGTAGCTAAGAATAGAAACAGGTGCATGTATACCTGCGTGTACACCAATGCTAGGAGTTTGGTAAATAAATTTGATGAATTTGAGGTATTGCTCAAAACATCAAAGGCAGATATTGTTGGGATATCAGAGACGTGGTGTCACAAAGATATAAGTAATGCGGAACTGGAATTTGGCGAATACAGTGTGTATAGAAAGGATAGACAGGAAAGGAGGGGAGGAGGGGTTATGCTATTAATTAAGAAACACATAAAGTCCAAGGAAGTGAAGCCAGTCGACATCGGTGGACAGGGCAGTGTCGAGTCAGTTTGGTGTGACATAAGCATAGGGAAATCAAAATTGAGAGTAGGAGTGTGCTATAGGCCTAATGACTCTGATGAGTATAATAAGATATTGTACAGGGAAATAGAGCGGGCCAGTAAATCAGAGAGTCTTATAATGGGGGATTTTAATTTCCCAGATATTGACTGGAATTTGTGCGTTGGTCACACGCACACTAGCAAGGCTTTTGTGGATTGATTGGATGATTGTTTTCTACATCAGCATGTTCGTGAGGCAACAAGAGGGAGCAATACTCTTGATCTGATTATCAGTAGTGATTCTTCATGCATTAAGAATCTGCAGATAAATGAACCACTAGGTGGCAGTGATCACAGTGTGTTGAAGTGGGATTTACTCAAGGAGGTAACTACCATTAGAGGTAAAGGGAAGGGTTTTTGTTTTCTTAAAGGCGACTATGATGGTCTGAGACAGTATTTAAATTCTATACAGTGGGACCAACTGATGATGTTACCAACATCAAACTCAAAATGGGAAGCAACCAAGTTACAAAGAAGGTTAGGCAGGCGAAGGCAGATTACGAGAGATCCTTGGCAAGGGATGCGAAGAAAAACAGCAAAGAGTTCTTTACCTATGTAAACTCTGTAAGGAAGGGGATGAATCAGATTGGTCCACTTGATATTGATGGGTCAACTGTTGATGATCCTGCTCAGGTAGCTAACAAACTAAATGAATATTTTGCATCGACATTCACACATAAGGAGTTATTCAGCGAGGGGAATGCCAGAGGTGTATTCAACTCTAGCAGTAAGCTAGAGAATCTTGTAATAACTGAGAGCAAAGTGGAGGAGAAATTGTTGAAGATAAACACAAGAAAGGCACCTGGGGTGGATGGGATCTATCCAGTTATATTAAAGGAGGCAGCAAAGGAAGTAAGCAAACCCTTAGCCATAATTATGAGAGCTTCCTTGGACTCAGGGAGGTACCCAGGACTGGAGATGTGCAAATGTGACCCCAATTCACAAAGCGGGATGAAAGGCTGACACAAGTAATTATAGACCTGTGAGTTTAACTTCTGTTCCCGGAAAATTAATGGAGGCACTGGTTAAAGAAGCACTGCAGGATCATCTAGACAAGACTTCAGTTATAGCTAGGACACAGCATGGTTTTGTTAAGGGTAAGTCTTGCCTGACCAATTTGATTGAATACTCTGATGCAGTCACAAAAGAACTGGATGCAGGGAATAACTTTGATATTATATACTTGGATCTTAGAAAGGCTTTTGATACTGTTGCACATGGAAGACTGCTGCACAAATTGGAGCAGTGTGGCATTGGAGGCAAATTGCTGCTATGGATAAAGGGGTGGTTGAGGGGGAGAAGACAGAGTGGTAATCAATGGACACTGCTCATCGTGGACTAATGTTATTAGTGGAGTCCCTCAGGGTTCAGTATTGGGTCCTTTATTGTTTTCTGTATTTATAAATTGATGATGGTATATCAGGCTTAATGTCCAAGTTTGCAGATGATACAAAGGTTGGCAGGGTTGTCAAGGACACTACTGACACTATGCTACTGCAACAGGATTTGGAAAGGTTGGGCAGATGGGCTTCGAGGTGGCAAATGAAGTTTAACATTGACAAATGTAAAGTACTACATATGGGAAACAGTAACCCCAGAGCAACGTATCAACTCTACGGTACTACACTGATAGTGGTGGAGAATGAAAAGGACCTGGGGGTAATTGTGCAGGCAGATATGAAGTTCTCTGAGCAGTGCAGACGAGCTGCGAGAGTAGCTCATGGTGTCTTGTCAATGATATACAGGAATTTTTCTAGCAGGGATAAGGAGGTGATTATTCCCTTGTATAAGGCAATGGTTAGGCCACATCTTGAGTACTGTATACAGGTCTGGAGGCCTCATTTCAAGAAGGATGTAGAGCTACTGGAACGGGTACAGAGAAGGGCAACAAGATTAGTGAATGGAACAAAGGGTTGCTCTTACGAAGAAAGGCTTAAGCTTTGCAAATTACAGAGTCTGGAGACTAGGCACTGGCGAGGTCATCTGATAGAGGTGTATAAGGCTTTGAATGGTTTGAGCATGCTCAATGCCAATGGGATTCTTCATCTTGCTCAGAATAATCACCTCAGAGGGCATAAATTCAAATTGAGGAAGGACGGATTTCGGATAGATGTGCGGAAATTTGCCTTTGGCCAGCGGGTGGTTGGTTAGTGGAACCGACTTCCATCACTTGTTGTTGAAGTTGATAGCCTAAAAAAATTTAAAGCTCAACTGGACAGGTATTTTGAACGAACGGAGGGGTGAAATGGGAGTGGTGTGTGTTTTTTTTTTTTTTTTGGCTGATGCTGAATAAGCTTGCTTTCTTGCATCATATGCCTCTACTAATGCTAATGCTAATACCTACAAGAGTTGTTCATAAACATATGCCATCTGATCCTGAATCTGACATTCGTCCTCTAGAGATGAAATAAGATAAACTCTTGAGGAAGAAATTCAAAACTTTGGACCATATCTATTTGCACAAATAGTACTTGATAATCTTTTGAAAGATTTAAATCTACCCAAAGGGTTTTTAGAGCTTTTAGGGTCAATGCCAAATCTAGAAGGCTACTGGCTCCAGAATAGGCTCTTCATCATACAGACATCATGAAAGAGAATTGGTCCACATTTTTCTGAAGAACGTTCAATCATATATTGCAACAACATTCCTTGAATATGAGCATTTTGGAATTTCCTAACATTCAACAGAGGGATGGCTATTTATTGACTAATCGATCCAGTTCCTCAGATGAATTCTCAGACTTGTTGCAGTCTAATCTAAACTTCATAAAATGAGGCCTCCGGTCCTGCACACAGTACTCTAGATGTGGCCTGACCATTGCTTTTTCAAGGGAATAATCACCTCCCTGTCCCTACTAGCTAAATTCCTATATATCATTGACAAAAGACTACATGGCCTGCCCCAGCTGCCCATAGTTGGTACATTTCTCTTTGTTTGTTGATACACATATGCAGTACTTTGCTTTTGTCAATGTTAAACTTCAGTTGCCACTTCTCAGCCTATTTGCCCAACTTATCTAGATCCAGTTGGAGTACATACTGTCTTTACTGTCATTAACAACCCTATCAACCTTTTATCATCTGCAAACTTGGACATTAATCCTGATATACTTTCATCAATATCATTGATGAATGCACAAAACAACGATGGGCCCAATACCGAACTCTGGGGAACACTGCTAATAACGTTTCTCCATTGAGTAGTGTCCATTGATTACCACTCTTGTCATCTTCCACTCAATCATCCCTTTATCCATTTGGCAAATTACCGTTAATGCCATACCTGTCCAATTTGTACAGCAGTCTTCCATGTGCAGCAGTATCAAAAGCCTTTTATGAAATCTAAGTCATCATCATCATCATCATCAGCCATTTTCAATCCACTGCAGGATGAAGGCCTCTCCAGCAACTTTCCAGTTCCTTCTGTTTTGAGCACTGGCCATCCATTTACTACTCAAAAACTCATGAATTTCATCTATCCATCTCCGCCTTTGTCTTCCAGGTTTTCTTCTAGCTCCTCTTGGGTACCATTCTGTTATTTTCTTAGTCCATCTGTCACCATGTCTTCGAGCTATGTGTCCTGCCCAAGACCATTTTAGTTCTTTAGTTTTGATAAGAATGTCCTTTACTTGAGTTTGCTGCCTAATCCATGTGTTTCTCTTCTTATCTAACAGTCTGGTTCCCAATATTATTCGTTCCATTCTTCGCTGTGTAGTTCTCAGCTTCTCTTCCATTCTTTTGGTGAGTGCCCAAGTTTCACTTGCATAAGTCATGGTGGGGAGTATACATTGATTCATTATTTTACGTTTCAGACAAACTGGGATATTGCTCTTCAGTATGTGACTATATTTCCTGAATGCTATCAATCCAAAATTTATTCTTCTCTTGACTTCCAGCCATTTATCATTATTACAGCTAATAACTTGTCCCAGATAAGTATATGACTCCACCTTTTCAATTACTGCTCCTTCAATCATTATTTCCCTTTCCGTGGCATACTTGTTCATCATTACTTTTGTTTTAGCCATATTCATTTTTAGTCCAAAATCCTTACTAACTGTACATAACTGATTAAGATTTTCCTCTAATTCTTTGGGATCGTGGCTTATGACCACAATGTCATCTGCAAATCATAAATGGTTTAGGTACTCTCCGTTCACATTGACTCCTTTCTGCGACCAGTCTAATCTTCTGAAAGCTTCCTCAAGGGCAGCAGTAAACAGCTTCGGCGATATTGTGTCTCCTTGTCGAACTCCTTTCTCAATTTTAAATTTGCTACTGTCTTTGTCTAGTCTAATAAAGGATGTAGCATTCTCATATATTTTCTTCAAAATCATAATATATGGAGTATCTATGCCTTGTCTTTCCAGTGCCCGAAACATTGCCTTATGCTGTATGGAGTCAAATGCCTTTTCATAATCCACAAATGCCAGGCATAATGGTGTTTTATATTCATTTGCTTTCTCCATTAGCTGTGATATTACGTGAAGGTGATCCATAGTTGAGAATCCTGTCCTAAAGCCAGCTTGCTCTTTTGGTTGATTCTCATCAAGTATTCTTTC
The DNA here is from genome assembly GCF_048544385.1 of Mastigoproctus giganteus. NCBI lineage: Eukaryota > Metazoa > Arthropoda > Arachnida > Uropygi > Thelyphonidae > Mastigoproctus > Mastigoproctus giganteus. The sequence goes on along the minus strand of NC_143576.1, from coordinate 269,374,573 downwards.
TAATCTGTTAGTAATGACCCTTGTGAACAACTTGTAGATATGAGATAACAAGCTAATTGGTCTATAATTTCCAATTTCTGATTTATCTCCTTTCTTATGCAGCAAAAACTATGATTGCATTATTCCACTGCTTAGGCATCACACCTTTTCTAATGCACTTTGTGAAGAGCCTTGCCAGTTTTTGTGTTATGTCTCTTCCTCCCAATTTTAACAACTCTACAGTAACTTCATCTTCCCCCGGGGCTTTCCGATTCTTCATTTTCTTCAATGCATGTTCTACCTCATCAGGAAGAATATCGGGTATGTCGTATGTGTTGCTACTTTGCAATCCATCTTCCCCTCTGCTGGTATCATTCCCTCGTTCCTTGTATAATTCTCTGTAGTAGTCTTCTGCTATTTGAATTATGCCATGCCTTCTCTGCTGTTTATAAGTACACCATCGCTATTCTTCAGTTTCAGTATCATTTGTCTTTCTGTATTACTGCTCATGGCTGCTGATTTAAATCCTTTGTTTTCCCTTAATGCTTGTTCTACTTTTCTTGTGTTAAATCTTCTTATGTCCTCTCTGAGTCTCTTTCTAATGGCTTTGCATAACTCAGTATACTCAATTTTCTCCCTGTCAGTGTTTTTCTTGCTGTTCATTTGTCGTCTTTGGTTCATCATGACAAGTGTTTCTTGACTAATTTTTTCTTCTTTGGATTTCTGTTTCCCTATAGGTTTCTTGGGCTTTATCACTTTCAGAAAGTTGTAATATTCCTCGTCGATATCTTGGTCCTGAGCAGTCTGCAGAAGCTCAAACTTGTTCTTAAGTTCCAGTACATACTGCTTTTTCTCCTCCTGTGTTATCTCAAAGACCTTTGTATTATTTACTTGAGTCAGTTTTTTCCTTTCCTTTCCTACATCTATATCAAGTGTACATCCTACCATTCTGTGATCACTTCCAACATTTACCTTATTCAGGACGGTAACATCATTCACAATATATCTTCTGTTAGTGAGGATGAAGTCGATTTCATTAGTTGTTAATCCATTTGGACTCTTCCATGTCCACTTTCTGTTCACCCTTTTCTTGAAAAAAGTGTTCATTACTGACAGTCCTTGAGATTCTGCAAATTCCACAAGTCTTTCACCTCTTTTATTTCTTTCACCAATTCCAAAATTTCCTATAGTTCCTCTTTCTGCGCTGTTTTGCCTTTTTCCAACCTTAGCATTGAAGTCCCCCATAATAATATAGTGGGTTTTCTGCTCATCTAGAAGACTCTCAATTTCAGTGTACATTTCTTCAACCTCTTCATCATCATGGCTCGATGTTGGTGCATAAATCATTATAATCTTTAGCTTGTACCTCTTAGAAATCTTGAATATTAGTCTTTAGAAATCTAAGTATAGGATATCAAACTATTTTTGACATCCAGTTCCTTTTTGACCACATCATAGTATCCAATCAAATTGGTCAGACCAGACCTTCCTTTAACAAACCCATGCAGTGTCTTAACTATTAGTGCAATCTTGTCTGGATGATCCTGCAATGCTTCTTTAATTAAAAAAGAAAGTGTAAAGTGTAATAATAGTATTCACCATATATTTCAAGGAAGCTGCAGGCTTTTTGCAGCACTGGCAAAAAAAAAACAAAAAAACAAGAAGATAAGAAAATACAAGTTCTATGCTGCCTTCCTCACACAGATAACTATTCAGTTGACCTTGGAATTTATTCAAACTATCAGCTCCAGCTACCTGCAACAGCAACTCGTTCCAACAATCAATGACTCACTGGCTAAAAGAAAACTTCCTGCAGTCTAATATAAACCTCAAGCCCTGTAATTTGAATTTATGACCCCCAACTTTGGAATTTATAACGGTGAGAATTCTACCTTTATTAATTTAGTAATCACACTCATAGTCTTATAAACCTCAATCAGATCAGATGTGTTTTTGCCATGTTCTGTAGCCCACATAATTGGAGGTTTTTCCCCATATGGTCATCCTTCTGCTGATCTCCCCATTCAACTTGCCCATCTTAGGACTCTTTCAAGAAGCCCAATGTCTGTTTTCAGATAAAATGTCCATACTAGAACAGAGTATTCCAAATGTTTTACAATTGCCTTTGGCGCCTCCGTAGCCAGGTGGGAAGGATCAGCAGTGCGTAGTACACGCTTCTTGATTAGACCGGGGTTCGAGCCTGTCACCACCAAATACGGATGATGTGGAAAGGTCAGGGAATGACCACTGCATATCCCGGAGCACTTTGGCCTTAGTTGCTAATGCTTCTAAAAACCAAATAACAAACAAACAATTGCCTTATACGGTGGCATTATGACTTCCCAACTCTACAGGATAACATTTGATAAACCATTGATAGGACACCGTTGTATTTCCTGCCTGACTGTTTACACCTTCCAGAAAACTTTATATCTGTTCATATTGTAACCTTCCAGGTCCCTTTTCTCATCCACTGTTTTTAATTTAGCCCCACAAACTGTATAATTTATTGGGTTGCTATTCTCCAAGTGTAAGATCTTGAATTTAGCAGCATTAAAATATATCTGCAGTTTTCTGTCCCTTTTTGTAGTCTGTTCGAGTCATCCTGAAGGAGCACAGCTTGGCACTGATCATTAACAACCCTCCGGTCAACCCTACCGATCTCTTCCATCATGCAGTATGAATAATGTCTTTTGAAGTGATGATGAACACCATGGCGAGATGCAATCTTCCTTACATTTAGCATTAGCATTAGTAGAGGCATTTGATGCAAGAAAGCAAGCTTATGCAGCATCAGCCAAAAAAATTAAAGTAAAATAAATAAATAAAAAATAACCACTTTCACTTCACCCCTCTGTTCGTGCGAAATACCTGTCCAGCCGAGCCTTAAACTTATTTAGGCTATCAATTTCCACAACAAGGGATGGAAGTCTGTTCCACCTACCAACCACCCGCTGGCTAAAGGCAAATTTCCACACATATATCCTACATCTGTCTTTCCTCAATTTGAATTTATGCCCTCTCAGGTGATTATTCTAAACAAGAGGAAGAATCCCATCAGCATTGAGCATGCTCAAACCATTCAAGGCTTTGTACACCTCTATCAGATCACCTCGCTGGTGCCTAGTCTCCAAACACTGTAATTTGCAAAACTTAGCTCTTTCTTCGAAAGAGCACCCCTTTGTTCCATTCACTAATCTTGTTGCCCTTCTCTGTACTAGTTCCAGCAGCTCTACATCCTTCTTGAAATGAGGCCTCCAGGCCTGTATACAGTAGTCTAGGTATGGCCTGACCATTGCCTTATACAAGGGAATAATCACCTCCTTATCCCTGCTAGAAAAATTCCTATATATCATTGACAATACACCATGAGCTACTCTTGCAGCCCATCTGCACTGCTCAGAGAACTTCATATCTGCCTCCACAACCACCCCCAGGTCCCTTTCATTCTCTACCACTGCCAGTGTAGTACCACTGAGTTGATACGTTGCTCTGGGGTTGCTGTTTCCCATATGTAGTACTTTACATTTGTCAATGTTAAACTTCATTTGCCACCTCTCAGCGCATCTGCTCAACCTTTCCAGATCCTGTTCAGCAGCAGCATAGTGTCAGTGGTGTCCTTGCCAACCCTGCCAACCTTCGTATCGTCTGCAAACTTGGACATTAAGCTTGATATACCATCATCAATATCATTTATAAATACAGAAAACAATAAAGGACCCAATACTGAACCTTGAGGAACTCCACTAATAACATTAGTCCACGATGAGCAGTGTCCATTGATTACCACTCTCTGTCTTCTCCCCCTCAACCACCCCTTGATCCCTAGCAGCAATTTGCCTCCAGTGCCACACTGCTCCAATTTGTGCAGCAGTCTTCCATGTGCAACAGTATCAAAAGCCTTTCTAAGATCCAAGTATATAATATCAAAGTTATTCCCTGCATCCAGTTTTTTTTTGACTGCATCATAGTATCCAATCAAATTGGTCAGACAAGACTTCCCCTTAACAAAACCATGCTGTGTCCGAGCTATAACTGAAGTCTTGTCTAGATGATCCTGCAGATCTTTAACCAGTGCCTCCATTAATTTCCGGGAACAGAAGTTAAACTCACAGGTCTATAATTACTTGTGTCAGCCTTTGATCCTCCTTTGTGAATTGGGGTCACATTTGGACATCTCCAGTCCATGGGTACCTCCCCTGAGTCCAAGGAAGCTCTCATAATTATGGCTAAGGGTTTGGTTACTTCCTTTGCTGCCTCCTTTAATATAACTAGATAGATTCCATCCACCCCAGGTGCCTTTCTTGTGTTTATCTTCAACAATTTCTCCTCCACTTTACTCTCAGTTATTACAAGATTCTCTAGCTTACTGCCAGAGTTGAATACACCTCTGGCATTCCCCTCGCTGAATAACTCCTCATGTGTGAATGTCGATGCAAAATATTCATTTAGTTTGTTAGCTACCTGAGCAGGATTATCAACAGTTAACCCATCGATATCAAGTGGACCAATCTGATTCATCCCCTTCCTTCTAGAGTTTACATAAGTAAAGAACTCTTTGCAGTTTTTCTTCGCATCCCTTGCCAAGGATATCTCGTAATCTGCCTTCGCCTGCCTAACCTCCTTTGTAACTTGGTTACAAATCAACATGTATCTATCATAGGCTTCTTTGTCTCGTGTTAATTTGTATGTATCCCATGCATTTTTCTTCTCTGCCATATGCCTCATTAGTTCATCTGACATCCATTTTGGCCTAAACCTTGAAAAATATTTCTTAGTTGGTATGTAAAGCCTAGTAGCTTCCAAGATAAGTTCTTTGAATGCTTCCCATTTTGAATTTGCTGTTGGTAACGTCATCAGTTGATCCCACTGTATAGAATTTAAATACTGTCTCAGTCCATCGTAGTCGCCTTTACGAAAGCAATACCCTTTCCCCCTAATGGTAGTTACCTCTTTGAGTAAATCCCACTTCAGAACACTGTTATCACTGCCACCTAGTGGTTCATTTATCTGCAGATTCTTAATGCATGAAGAATCACTACTGATAATCAAATCAAGAGTATTACTCCCTCTATTTGCCTCCCGAACATGCTGATGTAGAAAACAATCATCCAATAAATCCACAAAAGCCTTGCTAGTGTGTGAGTGACCAGCTCCCAAATTCCAGTCAATATCTGGGAAATTAAAATCTCACATAATAAGACTCTCTGATTTACTGGCCCACTCTATTTCTCTGTACAGTTTCTTATTATACTCATCAGAGTCATTAGGCCTATAGCACACTCCTACTCTCAATTTTGATCTCCCAATGCTTATGTCACACCAAACTGACTCGACACTGCACTGTCCAGCGATGTGACTGGGTTCACTTCCTTGGATTTTATGTGTTTCTTAACTAATAGCATAACCCCTCCTCCCTTCCTATCCTGTCTATCTTTTCTGTAGACATTGTACTCCCCAAATTCCAGTTCTGCATTCCTTATATCTGTGTGACACCACGTCTCTGAAATCCCAACAATATCTGCCTTTGATGTTTTGAGCAATACCTCAAATTCATCAAATTTATTTACTAGACTCGTAGCATTGGTGTACACGCAAGTATACATGCACCTGCTCTTCCTCTTAGCCACCCTAACACAACCCATGTGTTTACTTGTACCCCAATGATTCCCAGCAGTCTCTGAAATATCCTGCATCTTATTTTCCAGGCTGCTGCTCATTCCAATAGAAGCAGTGCAAGAATCACTTTCTCCTCTGCCAGTGGCTACTGTTAATCTATTAGTCCTTGTATCCCCCGAATCTAGCAGTTTTCCGACCCACGTAACACTGCCTCGTAGCATCAGCAAATATGCTTTCACCCTTTCTATTTAAGTGTATCCCATCTCTGTAGAAGCAGTCTCTCCTGTTAACAAGTACAGACTAGGCTGAAAAAAATTCTACCCCTTGAGCCCTGCACAATCTTTCTAGGGCCGAATTGATCGACAGGGCTTTCATCATATACTCCCTCCTATCGTGTCTGGGCAGAATTGCAGACACTTTCAAATTCAACCTTAATTCACGGCCTTTTTTCATCAGTGACCTGTACTTGTTAAGTAATTCCGCCGGTCTCCTACTCTTAATATCATTAGTGCCAACGTGTACAACTATATCACCTTTTGTGCCCTTAAAAGATGATATCCGCTCTACAACGTCATCAACTTTTGCCCCTGGCAGACATACCCTGGTCCTGTTCCACCTATCCTTTTTACAAAGCATGTTTCCCGTTTCCCTGACAATAGAGTCACCAACAACTACTAGTTCCTTTGGGACCAGCGCATTCTGCCTTGGGGGCTGCGCAATGACCAAGTGCAAGCTCTGGCATTGGTGTGGGCAGCTGAGAGCTTGATGGGCCCCCACTTGTAATTATTCCAGGGCATCCACCCTGTCCTTCAAGCTCTCATATAGGCCCATAACAATGCTGAGTTGATGCCCGATTTCCTTACACTCCTTGCATCGCGCACATACAAAGTCATCCCCCATGGCAGTATCATGTTCCATACTTGACTGCTCCGCAAACATCAAGCAAAAAATGCATCTTAAAAGGCTGTGATTCAGAGGGCAACTGCCCTCCCTCAGTTCTCCTCTGAGCCACAGCATTCCCATTAGCTTGAGCCTTTTGCTTTGCTGCTCTGGTTTGAGTCATGATTTCGATTTACTCTCAATAAAATTTCCATTTCTGTACAAAATTAAATCCTAAACTTGTATCCCAACACAGTTATAATGCTATATTTATGTTTTGGTAACGAGTGTTATCTACGAAATCTACGAGTGTTATCTACGAAATATTTGTTTCAGTAAAGAGTTATCTACGAAATATTTATGTTTCAGTAACGAGTGTTATCTACGAAATATTTGTTTCAGTAACGAGTGTTATCTACGAAATATTTGTTTCAGTAACGAGTGTTATCTACGAAATATTTGTGTTTCAGTAACGACTGTTATTACGCAATCCATTTATATAACTTCCGTATCAAGTTATGTATTAATTATTTATTTTTACTAATTATTTATATTACATAACCTAAGTGGTTATATGTATAGTTAAAAGTACAATTTAATTGCCAATGAAGTTCTACAAGATTAATAGATTTTACTGATTAATTTTCGCGTAACAATGGCGGTAACAATTTTGAGGGTACAACTCTAAAACGGTGTTTGCAGGCCGGCCACTATTTCGTAAACCGAAACGAACCTATTGGTAACCCTCTAGGAGACTTCCGGATCAGCTAGTGTATAATCTTGCTGTCTATACTTTCCCAGATAGTGACTGGAGGGAGTCCGAGTAGTGTGTATGCGGGAAGCATTGTCGATGCCACGTTATGTCAGTTATCTGGGTATATTCTTACTGTGTGTACCCCATAACCAAAAATTTCATAACTTCATACTGTTTCAAAACTTCATAAGTTCACAGCATTACCACCCCTCCCACTTTTTTCTTGCCTTTGAATGCACCACGAATTGTTAAACTCATAGAGTAAACCTATCTGCAAAAAGATCTAAACCTCCCAAACACTTCTTAGTTCATTTCACAAATATCCGTAATCTCAGTGATATGAATTTCCACTTATAATCTGCTAAACCCCATGTACTTTTTCTGACAGAATCTCGGTTATCAGTTGATTCAATTACTGGTCATCTCTGTTGCACAAATTATTTGGTGTATGATTGTTTTTGCATCAAAGGTGGTACTTGTGCATATGTCCATTCCAATATTTCCTGTCAGAGACTTGGTAATTTGAAATCTTCTCTTTTTGATCTTCTCTGGCTTAAAATCTCTCTACCTCATTCTGTCAAATTCATCTGTTGTATCTACCATTCTCCCAACTCCACTAATCACTTGGAACTCTTTGATTCCTGCCTTTGCAACTTGACTTTCTCCAGTACAACTTTCCTAACAATGAAGTAATTTTCCTTGGTGATTTTAATGTTCACAACTCCGTCTGGTTTCTGTTTTCTAGTCACACTGACCCAGCTGGTCGTTATGATGAACCTTTTGCAATTACTAATGACCTTGCACAATTGTTCATTTACTTCCTGGAATACCGGACAGTCCTAACCATACAGCCAATACGCTTAAACCTTTCCCCACAAACAACCCTTCTAAGTACACGGTCGAAGTGAGTGGTCCTTTAGGTACTTCAGATCACAACTTGGTGATTACCTCTTCTCCAATGGAGCCTTCATCTCATGACTATTTCCAACCTCGTATTGTTTGGCATTACAAGAATGCCAAATGGGATGACCTGCAAGATTTCTTTTCTTCTTTTCCTTTGTGGGATTACTTTTTAAAAATTTCTTATGTCACCCTTTGCTCAGATCATGTCAGTGAAATTATTCTTGCAGGAATGGGATCCTTTATTCCACACTCCACCTTAAAACCTTGTCTTTAACCTAAACCTTGGTTTTCCAATAAATGTACTAAAGCTATTCAAGAGAAGAATGTTGCATATCATAATTGGCTTGTTTCCAATTCTTCAGTTCCATTTTCTGCCTACACCAGAGATTGCAACAATTGTAAAGCAGTCATTAATCAGTCCAAACTAGATTTTGAACAGGTTAAGAGTAGAAAACTTGCTTCTTGCTCTAATGGTAGCCAAGCAATCTGGTCGCTTGCCAAAGCTATTGGTTGAAACTTTTGCCCATCTCTACTCCCAATTCTGTCACCACCAGTTGCTTCTATTGTCACTTCAACCAAGAATAAAACTCACCTGTTAGCATCCCATTTTTCTTCCAACTCGTGTATTAGTGATCTTAGTAAAGCACCTCTGACCATTCCCATCATGCTCCATTCAATGGCTCCTGTGGTCTTCATCATAAGGATTTTAACGAATCTTGATGCTAAGAAATCTCCTGGGCCTGATGGTATTGCTCCTCTTGTTCTCAAAACCTGTGCTCCTGTTTTTTGCAACCTTTTTTTTGCTTTCTTATTCCAAAGGAGTTTTTCCCTCTGCTCTGAAATTTGCTCATATCCAGCCAGTTCCTAAAAAGGGTGACAAATCACTCCTATCTAATTTTCGTCTCATTGCAAAGACTTCTACTCTTTCTAAAGGAATGGAGAAATCAATTAACCGCCAACTCCTAAACTACCTAGAAACCTTCCATCTGATCAACGATTGCCAGTATAGATTTCATCAGTGTCGATCCACTGGTGATATTCTGTCTTATGTTACCCATTTATGGACAACTTCAATGGAAAAGTTTGGTGAAATAGATGCAGTTGCTCTTGCCATCTCAAAGGCTTTCGATCGTGTTTGGCATAAAAGGTCTTCTAAACAAGCTTCCATCTTATGGTTTGCTAACTGTTTTTTGTAATTGGTTATCCAGTTTTCTCTCTGATCGCTCAATGAGGATGATGGTAGATGGCTCTCTGTCTTCCACCTTCTCCACTAATGTTGGTGTTCCCCAAGGTTCAGTTCTTTCCCCCACTCTCTTCCTCTTGTATATTAATGACCTTCTTCCATTGATTGGGAATCCTATCCATAGTTTTGCAGATGACAGTACATTGCATTCCACTTTCTGTTTTGAAAAACTTTGCCCTGCTCAATCAGCTTCAACTTCTTGAATATCTGCTACCAATTCCTTAAATGCCTATCTCCAGTGGGGCAAAGATGACTTAGTTGATTTCAATCCTAAACCTCAGTCTTATGTTTTATTTCTCGAAAAGGATTGTTCTGCTGCTATGCTTATCTTTTGTGACACTGCGATTTCTAGGCAAGATGATATATCTGTTTTGGTGAATTCCCTGACTTCTAATCTCTTTTGGCACAAACACATTATAAATATTGCCTCATCTGCATCTTAAAAAATTTGGTTTTCTCTTTCGCTCTCGGCGTTACTTTTCTTCCAAACAGCTGTACACTCTGTACAAATCTCTCATACCATGGAATATTGTTCCCTCATCTGGGGCGGTGCCTCCAAAACCTCTTTCAGTCTTTTAGATTCCATTCAGAAAAGAGCAGATAGGTTAATAAATGACTCATCTCTAACAGGTTCTCTCCGATTTTTGTCTCTTAGATGTTCTGTTTCTGCTGCATTCTCTTTGTACAGATACTTCCATGGGCACTTTTCTTTTGAATTGACTTCTGTAATTCCCGCTCTCTCTTTCAAAACAGTCCGAACACATACTACACGCAGCCAACATCCATTTACTGTCTGACTTAAAACTCACAGAACCAAGTTTTCATCTTCCTCGTTTATTCATTCGACTGTCGTTTTCTGGAACAATATTCCTTCATATGTATTTCCTGAAAATTAAAATCTACAGAAGTTCAGGTCTAATTGCAACAAATATTTTCTTTTATCTTCTTAACCGCTAACCCATGCATGATACTAAGTAGTTTAGGTTCTAATACCTCTTGTGTTTGGAGTTTTTCCTTTAAAAAAAAATAATAAATAAAAAATAACCAGTCTGCTAATATTTATGTTACTGCAAAATTTGACATCATGCCTTCTGTCCTTTCCCTGATGTCATTTCTGAATATGAGAAACAGCAGTGGTACAAGAACTGATCCTTGATGGATCCAACTCCTGACTTTACACCAATATGAAGAATATCAATTAATTACAACCCTCTAAATCAAGCTCATGAGTAATTGTGTCAAAATAGCTTACTAAGTCAGTTAAAATGATTTTCCCTTAAAAAGCCATGTTGTTTTTCCTTCAGAATGCCATATCTATCTAAATGTCCCTGGATTGAACTCTTAATCATTGCCCGCATGATTTTTCCTCCCATTGAAGTCACACTAACCAGTCTGTAGTTACCACCTTAACTTGTAGAACTGTTTTTATGTATTGTTGATGCATTGGCATTTGTACAATCCAGAGGAATATCGCCTGAGTCCAAAGATACCTTCATAATTATCCTCAATGGTTCAATACACTGTCTTGTCCTCTCCCTCAAAATTATAGCATATACACCATGAAATTTGGGAGCCTTCCTGACCTTTATTCTCAAAAGTTTTTGTAATAAACAGTAATCTGTAATTAAAACAGCTAAGCCTCATTCACACATCCTCTTCTCAGCACGAAGGGTCTTTTGTAAGTAAAAATGTATGCAGTGTATCCAATCAATTTATAGACATATTAATAGTTGGCGCTGACTCTCTTTAAAAATCACAGCTGTGATTACAGGCTCCGAAAAAGTGATAAGTATTTGCCTTTTTATTTACCTAATTGTTATTTTATATTGTACTTTATACGTAGTCTTATAGTTATAGTTACGCTGCTTATTTTTTTTTTTTAATTTAGATAATGAGTTTTTGTAGATTACTTCTTAATATACGCAAAACTGTTATTTCTTTCGAATCTTGCAGCCATTGTTTTTGTATAGAGTAGTAGGGAATTAAAATTTTTCATTGTGGTAACTACGTAGCTCTAATGTATAATTATATAGCGTAATACGCATCACTGGATGCAAAAAATAATTTTGATATCATATATTTGGATTTCAGGAAAGCTTTTGACACTGTTGTGCATGGAAGACTATTGTACAAATTGGAGCAGAATGATATTGAGGATAAGTTGCTACAATGGATAAAGGGATGGTTGAGTGGGAGAAGATAGAGTGTAATCAATGGGTGCTGATCTACGTGGACTAAAGTTATTAGTGGAGTCCCACAGGGTTCGGTGTTGGGTCCACTGTTGTTTTGTATTTTTATCAATGATATTGATGAAGGTATATCAGGCTTAATGTCGAAGTTTGCAGATGATACAAAGGTTGGCAGGGTTGTTAATGACAGTAATTACCACTCTCTGTCTTCTCCCTTTCAACCACCCCTTTATCCATAGTAGCAATTTGCCTCGAATGCCACACTGCTTCAATTTGTGCAGCAGTCTTCCATTTCCACAGTATCAAAACCTTTCTAAGATTCAAGTATATAATATCAAAGTTATTCCCCGCAGCCAGTTCTTTTGTGACTGCATCATAGTATCCAATCAAATTAGTCAGGCAAGACTTTCCCTTAACAAAACCATGCTGTGTCCAAGCTATAACTGAAGTCTTGTCTAGATGATCCAGCAGTGCTTCTTTAACCAGTGCCTCCATTAATTTTCCTGGAACAGAAATTAAACTCACAGGTCTATAATTACTTGTGACAGTCTTTGATCCTCCTTTGTGAAATGGGGTCACATTTGCACATCTCCAGTCTATGGGTACCTCCCCCGAGTCCAAGGAAACACTCATAATTATAGCTAAGGGTTTGGTTACTTCCTTTGCTGCCTCCTTTAATATAACTGGATAGATTCCATTCACAACGAGTCCCTTTCTTTTGTTTATCTTCAACAATTTCTTCTCCACTTTATTCTTAGTTTTCACAAGATTATCTAGCTTACTGCCAGAGTTGAATACACCTCTTGTATTCCTCTCGCTGAATAACATCTCATGTGTGAATGTCGATGCAAAATATTCATTTAGTTTGTTAGCTACCTGAGCAGTATCATCAACAGTTGAATCATCGATATCAAGTTGAACAATCTGATTAATCTCTTTCCTTCTAGAGTTTATATAAGTGAAGAACTCTTTGCTGTTTTTCTTTACATACTTTGCCAAAAATTTCTCGTAATCTGCCTTCGCCTGCCTAACCTCCTTTGTAACTTGGTTACAGATCAACTTATATCTGTCATAGGCTTCTGTGTCACATGTTAATTTATATGTATCCCATGCATTTTTCTTCTCTGACATATGTCTCATTAGTTCATCTGACATCCATTTAGGCCTAAACCTCAAACAATATTTCTTAGTTGGTATGTTAAGCCTAGTATCTTCCAAGATAAGTTCTTTGAATGCTTCCCATTTTGAATTTGCTGTTGGTAACATCATCAGTTGGTCCCACTGTATAGAATTTAAATACTGTCTCAGACCATCGTAGTCTCCTTTACGAAAGGAAAAACCCTTCCCTTTACCTCTTGTGGTAGTTACCTCTTTGTGTAAAATCTACTTCAGCACACGGTGATCACTACCACCTATTGGTTCCTTTATCTGCAGATTCTTAATGTATGAAGAATCACTAGTGATAATCAGATCAAGAGTATTACTCCCTCTAGTTGCTTCCCAAACATGCTGATGTAGAAAACAATCATCCAATAAATCCACAAAAAGCCTTGCTAGTGTGTGAGTGAACAACCCAAAAATTCCAGTCAATATCTGGGAAATTAAAATCCCCCATTATAAGACTCTGTGATTTACTGCCCCACACTATTTCCCTGTACAGTTTCTTATTATACTCATAAGAGTCATTTGGCCTATAGCACACTCCTACTCTCAATTTTGATCTCCCAATGATTATGTCACACCAAACTGACCCGACACTTCGCTGTCCAGCGATGTCGACTATCTTCACTTCCTTTGATTTTATGTTTCTTAACTAATAGCATAACCCCTCCTCTCTTCCTATCCTGTGTATCGTTTCTGTATACATTGTACTCCCGAAAATCCAGTTCTGCATTCCCTATATCTGTGTGACAGCACGTCTCTGATATCCCAACAATATCTGCCTTTGATGTGTTGAGCAATACCTCGAATTCATTAAATTTATTTACCAAACTCCTAGCATTGGTGTACACGCAATTATACATGCACCTGTACTTATTCTTAGCTACCCTAACACAACCCATGTGTTTACTTGTACCGCAATGACTCCCAGTAGTCTCTGAAATATCCTGCATCTTGTTTTCCAGACTTCTGCTCTTTCCAATAGAAGCAGTGCAAGAATCACTTTCACCTCTGCCAAGCTAGCAGTTTTCCAACCCATTAGCATTAGCATTAGCATTAGCAGAGGCATATGATGCAAGAAAGCAAGCTTATTCAGCATCAGCCAAAAAAAACAAAAAAAAAAAAAAAAACCCACTCCCATTTCACCCCTCCGTTCGTTCGAAATACCTGTCCAGTTGAGCTTTAAATTTGTTTAGGCTATCAACTTCAACAACCAGTGATGGAAGTCGGTTCCACCAACCAACCACCCGCTGGCCAAAGGCAAATTTCCGCACATCTATCCGACATCCGTCCTTCCTCAATTTGAATTTATGCCCTCTGAGGTGATTATTCTGAGAAAGATGAAGAATCCCATTGGCATTGAGCATGCTCAAACCATTCAAAGCCTTATACACCTCTATCAGATCACCTCGCCGGTGCCTAGTCTCCAGACTCTGTAATTTGCAAAACTTAAGCCTTTCTTCGTAAGAGCAACCCTTTGTTCCATTTACTAATCTTGTTGCCCTTCTCTGTACCCGTTCCAGCAGCTCTACATCCTTCTTGAAATGAGGCCTCCAGACCTGTATACAGTACTCAAGATGTGGCCTTACCATTGCCTTATACAAGGGAATAATCACCTCCTTATCCCTGCTAGAAAAATTCCTGTATATCATTGACAAGACACCATGAGCTACTCTTGCAGCTCGTCTGCACTGCTCAGAGAACTTCATATCTGCCTGCACAATTACCCCCAGGTCCTTTTCATTCTCCACCACTGTCAATGTAGTACCGCAGAGTTGATACGTTGCTCTGGGGTTACTGTTTCCCATATGCAGCACTTTACATTTGTCGATGTTAAACCTCATTTGCCACCTCTCAGCCCATCTGTTCAACCTGTCCAGATCCTGTTGCAGCAGCATAGCGTCAGTATTGTCCTTAACGACCCTGCCAACCTTTGTATCATCTGCAAACTTGGACATTAAACTTGATATCCCATCATCAATATCATTCATAAACACCGAAAACAACAACGGACCCAACACTGAACCTTGAGGAACTCCACTAATAACATTAGTCCACGTTGAGCAGTGTCCATTGATTACCACTCTCTGTCTTCTGCCACTCAACCATCCCCTTATCCATAGCAGCAATTTGCCTCCAATGCCACACTGCTCCAATTTGTGCAACAGTATCAAAAGCCTTTCTAAGATCCAAATATATAATATCAAAGTTATTCCCTGCATCCAGTTCTTTTGTGACTACATCATAGTATCCAATCAAATTGGTCAGGCAAGACCTGCCCTTAACAAAACCATGCTGCGTCTGAGCTATAACTGAATTCTTGTCTAATGATCCTGCAGTGCTTCTTTAACCAGTGCCTCCATTAATTTACCTGGAACAGAAGTTAAACTAACAGGTCTATAATTACTTGTGTCAGCCTTTGAACCTCCTTTGTGAATTGGGGTCACATTTGCACATCTCCAGTCCATAGGTACCTCCCCTGAGTCCAAGGAAGCTCTCATAATTATGGCTAAGGGTTTGCTTACTTCCTTTGCTGCCTCCTTTAATATAACTGGATAGATCCCATCCACCCCAGGTGCCTTTTTTATGTTTATCCCCAACAATCTCTCCTCCACTTTCCTCTCAGTTATTACAAAATCATCCAGCTCACTGCCAATGTTTACTTTATTTACATCATTCTCCTTCCTGGATAACTCCTCATGCGTGAATGTAGATGCAAAATACTCGTTTAGATTGTTAGCCACCTGAGCAGGATCCTCAACTGTTGAACCATCAATATCCAGTGGACCAATCTGATTCATCCCTTTCCTTTTCGAGTTCAAGTATTAGCATTAGCATTAGCATTAGTAGAGGCATATGATGCAAGAAAGCAAGCTTATGCAGCATCAGCCAAAAAAAAAAACAAAAAAAAAACACCCTTTCACTTCACCCCTCCATTCGTTCGAAATACCTGTCCAGCTGAGCCTTAAATTTATTTAGGCTATCAACTTCCACGACAAGGGATGGAAGTCTGTTCCACCAACCAACTACCCGCTGGCTAAAAGCAAATTTCCGCACATCTATCCTATATCTGTCTTTCCTCAATTTGAATTTATGCCCTCTCAGGTGATTATTCTGAGCAAGAGGCAATATCCCATCAGCATTGAGCATGCTCAAACCATTCAAGGCTTTATACACCTCTATCAGATCACCTCGCTGGTGCCTAGTCTCCAGACACTGTAATTTGCAAAACTTAAGCCTTTCTTCGTAAGAGCACCCCTTTGTTCCATTCACTAATCTTGTTGCCCTTCTCTGTACTCGTGCCAGCAGCTCTACATCCTTCTTGAAATGAGGCCTCCAGACCTGTATACAGTACTCTGGGTGTGGCCTGACCATTGCCTTATACAAGGGAATAATCACCTCCCTATCCCTGCTAGAAAAATTCCTGTATATCATTGATAAGACACCATGAGCTACTCTTGCAGCCAAAGCCAAAGGTTGCATGTTAAGGCCACTCTCTAATTTTAATGATACAGATGACAGAATAAAGGGTGGACAATGATGAAATTAGTATATAATATAAAAGTCAGTCGTGCATAATTTAAATTTAGTTGTATCTGATGCCCATTCTGCAACTAGAGCAGAATTATTTTTTGGAACATTACAAGGATTATATGCAATTTGTGCTGTTTCGCCAAGTAGTTGGGATATTTTAAAAAGGTACGTAAAAATTACTGTGAAATCTCTACCAGAAACAAGATGAGAAGGAAAATTAAAGCTGTTGAAACAGTACGATATCAGTTACGCTGCATTAAATGAAATCAGAGAACACGCCAAAGGAAAAGAGGCAAAACTGCTGTCTGAAATACAAGGTTTGTTAACAGAAATCACTTAGATTAAATTTATTATAATTGTAGTTGTTTGGTATGAAATATTGAGTATTATAAATAAAGTCAAAGCCAAGCAAAGTAGTACAACTGATATGAACCGTGCAATTATATTGATATAGAAGGTGCTCTTAGTCAACTAAATGAATTTAGAACATAAGGATTTAAATTGTGTATAGATAAAGCTATACACATTGCAACTGAGTTGGAAGTACTGTCAGTGTTACCAAAAGTGCAAGTTTCCAGAAAAATGAACTAGTTTACGTGGGAGACTTCATCAGATGAATGCTCTATTGATCCAACCAAAAAGGTTCGAAACAGATTTTTTTTATTGTTATGATCAATGTAGCTATCGTTAGCTTACAAGGAAGATGAAAGTAATGAAATATTCTTGGCTTTTTCATCTTGTTCTAAAGTCAGAAAATTTCATGAATTTATTAAAAATGCCATAGAAATGAAATGAAACTTTGGAAGAATTTTAATGGAGAAGACGGGAGCAGCGAAAAACTTTGGTCACTAAGAATTATTGACCCCCCCCCCCAAAGGTATCTCCACTTTGACGTAGTGGTGGGCTTGTGTGGCCAAATGATCCTGTGAGCTAAAATGGCAGTAGTCTAACTACCAGCAGAGCCTCCCTGCTGGACAGGTTACAGGTGATGATTCAGACTAAGAGTGAGATACCCTGGCTCTCCAGGTTGGGCGTGGGGCTAACAATCTCACCCCAGAAAACAAACATAATGTTACAAAATCTCAAGGAAATAGCTGGACTGTCTCAAATGGAATTCGACCCAAGCATGCCAAAAGGATTAAAGAGATTTTTGTAGCTACGTGGAACGTCCAAAGCTTGTACCAACAAAGGAACAATCAGGAAATTGGGGAAACAATTGAAGAGAGATAAGTGTAGCAGCGTTACAAGAGATAAGATGAGGAAACTTAGAAATTATGGACCTCCGATACTACACCCCAATAAATAGTGGAAGCAGAGACAACATTCTGGGGACAGGCTTTATGATTAAGAAGGACACTAAAGAACAAATGATGAGTTAGTGTAATTAATGAAAGAATATTTACACTAAGGCTTAGAGGGATCTTTTTTTAACACATTCTTGATCAGTGTACACGCTCTGACAGAAGACGCAGAGGATGCCTTTTACAAGGCACTGGAGAGAACATTAGATGAGGCCCCAAGACACGATATTAAACTCATCCTTGGCGATTTCAATGCCAAAGTAGCGAGAGGGGAAGTACACATATCAACTATAGGAAGAAACAGTTTACATGAAACCAGTAATGAAAATGGGAAAAGGCTAATAGACTTTAAGAGGGAAAGGCTTCTGCATTAGTAGCACAAATTTCCCACATAAGAATATCCACAAAGAAACTTGTGCAATCAGATCAATCACATCCTCATTAATACTTGTCATGCTATGGATGTAATGGACGTGAGGAGTTATGGGGGGGCAGATTGCAACTCAGACCATTTTATGGTATGATGCTGTCTGCAAAATAGGCTCTCAAAGGTATACAGAGGGAAAGGAGGGATAACAAGGAAAAGATATTAGCATTAGCAGAGGCATATGATGCAAGAAAGCAAGCTTATGCAGCATCAGCCAAAAAAAAAAAAAAACACCACTCCCATTTCACCCCTCCATTCGTTCGAAATACGTGTCCAACTGAGCCTAAAATTTATTTAGGCTATCAAATTCCACAACAAGGGATGGAAGTCTGTTCCACCAGCCAACTACCTGCTGGCTAAAGGCAAATTTCTGACAAATTTACATATCAACAATATAAGCTTAAAGAAGATGAAGATACTAGAGAAAGATTTAGAATGAAAGTTGAGGTACAACTGGAGAAATACCAACAACAGGATTGGTGAGCCCATCAATATAAAAATGGGAAGATATTAAAGCACTGAGTGTAGCAGCAGAAGAGGCACTTAGAGTGGAACAAAAAAGAGTGAGAAATGACTGGTTCGATCAGGACTGCAAGAAGATCCTGGAAGAACTAAACCAAGCGGCAGAAAATGTTACAGAGAGGAAATGGAGAATACTGAGGATTACAGGGTTAAAAGAGCTGAAGTGAAGTTAGTATGTAGACAAAAGAAAAGAATAGCAAAAAATGCAAGAAGAATACGACAGGGGGCAGATCATGAAATTCTATGAAGAAGTAGGAAACATAAAAAAAGGTTTCCAGTTACGTCTTAACTTGTGTAAGAATAAGAAAGGAGAAATAGTGGGGGGGGGGGGGTAGTGGAGATCACAGAAGTTTGGAAGGAGCATTTTAATTCCTTACTTAATAAAGAACAGGCACACCCAGGAACAGATACTGTAATGGAAGAAATTGAAAGTAATTTGGGCCCAACAATAGAAGAGGTACGGGATGCAGTCCAAAGGGCTAAAAACTACAAAGCACTCGGAGAAGATAGCATCCCAGCAGAACTCATAAAGGCAGGCAGCAAGAAACTTATAAAAATTATATCAGCTTATATTGGACATAAGGGAAAGAGAAGAATTGCCAAATGACTGGAAGGCAGCAGTAATCATCCCAATCCACACTTTTCTGTTTTTCTTTGCATCCTTTGTCAAGGATTTTTCATAGTCTGCCTTTGCCTGCCTAATCTCCTTTGTGACTTGGTTACAGACCAACTTATATCTATCATAGGCTTCCATGTCACCCATTAATTTGTATGTATCCCATGCATTTTTCTTCTCTGCCACATGTCTCATTAGTTCATCTGACAACCATTTAGGCCTAAACCTTGAACAATATTTCTTAGTTGGTATGTAAAGCCTGGTAGCCTCCAAGATTAGTTCCTTGAATGCTTCCCATTTTGAGTTTGCTGTTGGTAACATCATCAGTTGGTCCCACTGTATAGAATTTAAATACTGTCTCAGACCATCATAGTCGCCTTTACGAAAACAAAACCCCTTCCCTTTACCTCTGATGGTAGTTACCTCCTTGAGTAAATCCCACTTCAACACACTGTGATCACTGCCACCTAGTGGTTCATTTATCTGCAGGTTCTTAATGCATGAGGAATCACTAGTGATAATCAGATCAAGAGTATTGCTCCCTCTTGTTGCCTCACGAACATGCTGATGTAGAAAACAATCATCCAATAAATCCACAAAAGCCTGGCTAGTGTGCGAGTGACCAACCCACAAATTCCAGTCAATATCTGGGAAATTAAAGTCCCCCATTATAAGACTCTCTGATTTACTGGCCCACTCTATTTCCCTGTACAATATCTTATTATACTCATCAGAGTCATTAGGCCTATAGCACACTCCTACTCTCAATTTTGATTTCCCTATGCTTATGTCACACCAAACTGACTCGACGCTGCCCTGTCCATCGATGTCGACTGGCTTCACTTCCTTGGACTTTATGTGTTTCTTAATTAATAGCATAACCCCTCCTCCCCTCCTGTCCTGTCTATCCTTTCTATACACATTGTATTCCCCAAATTCCAGTTCCGCATTACTTATATCTGTGTGACACCACGTCTCTGATATCCCAACAATATCTGCCTTTGATGTTTTGAGCAATACCTCAAATTCATCAAATTTATTTACCAAACTCCTAGCATTGGTGTACACGCAGGTATACATGCACCTGTTTCTATTCTTAGCTACCCTAACACAACCCATGTGTTTACTTGTACCGCAATGACTACCAGCAGTCTCTGAAATATCCTGCATCCTGTTTTTCAGACTTCTGCTCATTTCAATAGAAGCAGTGCAAGAATCACTTCCACCTCTGCCACTGGCTACTGTTAATCTGTTAGTCCTTGTATCCCCCCCAACTAGCAGTTTTCCGACCCACCTAACACTGCCTCGACAGCATCAGCAAAAATTCTTGCACCCTTTCTATTTAAGTGTATCCCATCCCTGTAGAAGCAATCTCTCCTGTTAACAAGTACAGTCCAGGCTGAAAAAAATTCTACCCCTTGAGCCTTGCTCAATCCCTCCAGGGCCGAATTGATCGACAAGGCTCTCATCATATACTCCCTCCTATCGTGTCTGGGCAGAATTGCAGACACTTTCAAGTTCAACCCTAATTCACGGCTTTTTTTCAACAGTGACCTGTACTTGCTAAGTAATTCCGCCGGTCTCCTACTCTTAATATCATTAGTGCCAACGTGTACAACTATATCACCTTTTGTGCCCTTAAAAGATGATATCCGCTCTACAACGTCATCAACCTTTGCCCCTGGCAGACATACCCTGGTCCTATTCCACCTATCCTTTTTACAAAGGATGTTCCCCGTTTCCCTGACAATAGAGTCACCAACAACTACTAGTTCCTGTGGGACCAGCGCATTCTGCCTAGGGGGCTGCTTCTGTGTTGCCTGATGACCAAGTGCAAGCTCTGGCGTTGATGTGGGCAGCTGAGAGCTTGATGGGCCCCTCAATTTATTTCCTTCGAGGGCATCCACCCTGTCCTTCAAGCTCTCATAAAGGCCCATAACAACGCTGAGTTGTCGCCTGATTTCCTTGCACTCCTTACATCGTGCACACACAGAGACATCC
Source organism: Mastigoproctus giganteus (assembly GCF_048544385.1). Lineage (NCBI taxonomy): Eukaryota > Metazoa > Arthropoda > Arachnida > Uropygi > Thelyphonidae > Mastigoproctus > Mastigoproctus giganteus. Next base: position 269,353,445 of record NC_143576.1, on the reverse strand, counting down.
CCCTTGGCAGTATCATGTCCCGTACCCGACTGCTCCGCAAACATCAAGCAAACAGTGCATTTTAATAGACTGTGATTCAGAGGGCAACTGCCCCCCCTCAGTTCTCCCCCCCGAACCACAGCACTCCCATTAGCTTGAGCCTTTTGCTTTGCTGCTCTGGTCAGAGTCATGATTCCGATTTAAATCAATAAAATTCAAAACAAAAATTAAATCCTTAAGTTATATCCCAAAACAGTTATGTTATATATATATTTTTTTCGGTATCTAGTGTTTTCTACGAGTTTCCTTTATACAACTTCCGTATCACGTGTACCACTATAGTTATGTATTAATTATTTGTTAGATTAAGTCGTTATATATATATATATATATATATATATATATATATAGAGTTAAAAGTACAATTTAATTGACAATAAAGTTTATCAAGATTAATAGATTTACTGATTAATTGGCAATATTATATTATGCACTATACGACACTAAGCTTATGCTATCGTGTAAAAATGGCGGGAATTCACGAACGGTATTTCTACGGACTCGTAAGTATTGATTAGCTTCCAAATCTCGCTATCTCAATTTAGAATAAACTAAGGATCCTGACTAGGTCTATAATCTACTTATAGAAGATAATTTGATATAACAGTTGGTTAATAAATCGACTAAATTTGGTTAAAAAAAAAAAAATTTGGTTTGTGACACGTGGATTTGATACCGTTACCGATACTAAGTAATATCTACAAAATCTCTGTCTAAGTTAAACTTTAAACTAAGTATCGTAACTAGGAATATAAAGCTACTCTAGAAAATAAGTTAATATGACAATTTAAACTAATAAAGCAGAAAATAAATCAGGAAAAACTTCTCTGTTTGAAGAGCTTTAAGGAGCAATGTCCGCACAGGCAAACCTCACACCCAGACATCTAACGCTGCCTCGATAGCATCAGCAAATATTCTTTAGCAAGTACTGCATATGGGTAGAAGTAACCCCAGAGAAACGTACCAACTGTTTGGTACTACACTTAAGGAGGTAGAAAATGAAAAAGACCTGGGATTAATTGTGCGGTCAGATATGAAGTTTTCTGAGCAATGGAAACAGGCTACCAGGGCAGGTCATGGGGTTTTGTCATTGATATATAGGAATTTTGCTAGCCGGGAAAATGAGGTGATTGTCCTTCTGTATTTGGCAATGGTCAGGCCACGCGTTGAGTGCTGCCTACAGGTCTGGATGCAACATTTTAGGAAAGATGTAGATTTGTTTGATCGCGTACAGAGAAGGGCAACAGGATTGGTGAGGGAATGAAGGAATCCTGTTACCAAGGGAGGCATAAATTCTGCAAATTGCCGTGGCTATAGGCACCTGCGTGGTGATCTGATTGAGGTGTATGGCCTTGAATGGGTTGAGTACGCTGAATTCTGATGGGATCCTTCCACTTGTTCAGATTACGAATATAAATGGGCATAAATTCAAATTAAGAAAAGACAGATGTAGAATAGATGTGCAAAAATTTGGCTTTAGCAAGCTGGTGGTTAATTGCTGGAACAAACTTACATCTGTTGTTGTGGAAGTTGCTAGGTTAAATAAATTTAAGGAGGAACTGGACAGGCACTTGTAGGGAATGGTGTGATTTTTTTTTTTTTTTGCTGATCCTTCATACACTTGCTTTCTTTCATCACACGCCACTACTACTACACTACTACTACCACTACACTACTACATCAGCTGGGTTATATAAGATTTTTTCCCCACCCTGTGCACAAGGGTCTGATCTGATTTGCTTTGCTTTGTTTTTCGTTGTATCCACTACATGAAAAATCCCTATTCTTTGCTTCCTTAGCTGATGTTTCCTGATATATAGTCTTGGCCTCCCTGAACTTATTTGTGGTACTATTACTGATCAACTTGTGTACCAATTGTAGGTTTCAATACTTTTGCTCTGTTCCATGCTATCTTTTTCTGCTTTGTTTAACCCACCAGTTCTGCATTCATTTCAGTATGTTCTTCCTGCAATATTTCCCTAAAGGTATGCATGCATTCATGGCTTCTGTCATTTTTGCTATAAAAGTATTAAATAATTCAAATGGATTCGCCATCCCTCAGCAATCCGCTCAACTGACATGGCATATCGTGCATTACATTCTCAACGTCCCCTCTCCTGAAGTTAAAACTGGAAGGTTTTATTGTTAACTTCTCTGACATCTTTCTTCATTTTCCAGGTTATGATTGTATTATAACTTTCTGACAATGGTTCCTGTATGTTTCATGTACATTACATGAGGTCATGTAATGATTTGTATTAATCATGTAATAATAATCGTCAGTTTTATTTAAAAAAAGGTTTTCCCTATCGTGTTTCCTTTCCACTTGTTCCAATCATTCTGTGGCATATTTAATTCACCTATAATAAGACATTCATGATTTCTTGCCCATTCCATCTGCAATAGTTCCTGACAATGGTTCCTCTACATGAAACCCTGTGATATCATCTGAATTGCTAGTAATGATGAGGTCATGTATTGATTTGTACCAGAAGGTTCTCTAACATTCTGGGACAAATAATAATCGTCAGTTTTATTTAAAGAAAGTTTTTCCCCATTGTGTTTCTTTTCCACTTGTTCCAATCATTCTGTGTCATATTTAATTCACCTATAATAAGATATTCATGATTTCTTTCCCATTCCGTCTGCATTAAAGACTGTCATATTCTTCCCAGTCTCCTAGTCTATGGATTTCTCCCATTTTCATTGTTCCTTTGCTTCCAAGGAACTTACACCACACAGATTCTAGGTGGGAGACGTAACTAGACACTCAGCAAAAACCGGTTTTGCACTCAGGCTACTTTTGATACGAAGCATGATTCCTCCACCCCTTCTATCTTGCCTATGTTTCCCAAATGCATTGTATATACCATAATGTAACTTGTCATCACCAATTTCCTTGTGGAACCACATTTCTTTTTGTCCTATTATATCAATCTGATCAATTGCCCTGATCAGGTGTACAAATTCAGCTATGCTATTGACAACACTCCTAACATTACTGTAGACACAATTGAGACTAAGTAAATCATCCTTAGTTTACTAACCAGTCTCACCCTTTGAAGTTATTTCCTTTTGTGTTCTAAGCTTTACCTTCCCCCTCATTTGAAACATTGTTACCCTCAGGACATCTTTTAGCATTAGCATTAGTAAAGTTATGTAATGCAAGAAAGCAAGCTTAAACAGCATCAGCCAAAAAAAAAAAAAAAAAAAAAAAATAGTCTCATTACACCCAACCATTCACTCCAAATTTTTTCTAGTTCTGCCTTGAATCTATTTAAGTTTTCAACCTCCACTACCACAGATGAAAGTTTGTTCCAACGATCAGCCATCCGCTGGCTAAACACAAACTTTCATACAACTGTCTTTCCTCAATTTGAATTTGTGCCCTCATTTGAGTAATCTGAGCAAGAGGAAGAATCTCATCAGCATTGAGCTTGCTCAAACCATTCAAGGCCTTATACACTCAGTGAGATCACCTTTCAGGTGCTTAGTTTCCAGATGCTGCAATTTGTAGAACTTAAGTCTTTCTTTGTAAGAAAGACTGATTGCTGAATGGAACAAAGGTTCCATTCACCAATCTCATTGCCCTTCTCTGTACTCATTCCAGCAGCTGTACATGTTCTTAAAATGAAGCCTCCAGATCTGTATGCAGTACTCAAGTTGTGGCCTCACCATTGCCTTATACAAGGGGATAATCTCCTCCTTATCCCTGCTAGAAAAATTCCTGTATATCATTGACAAGATACTATGAGCTACTGTTGCAAACTGTCTGCACTGCTCAGAAAACTTCATATCTGACTGCACAATTACTCCCAGGTTCTTATCATTCTCTACCACCGTCAGTGTAGCACCACACAGTTAATGCATTACTTTGGGGTTACTGTTTCTCCTATGCAGTACTTTACATTTGCCACATATGAACCCATCTGCTCAACTTTTCTCGCTCCTGGTGCAGTAGCGTACTGTCATTAGTGTCATTAACAACCCTTCCAACCTTAGTATTGTCTGCAAACTTAGACATTAAGCCTGATATACCATCATTGATAAATACAGAAAACTACACTGGGTCCTAAACCGGACCCTGGGAGATTCCACTAATAACATTAGTCCACGAAGAGCAGTGTCCATTGATTATCACTCTGTCTTCTCCCACTCAACCCTCCTTTTATCCATTGCAGCAACTTGCACTTAATGCCATACTGCCCCAATCTGTGCAGAAATCTTCCATGTGCAACAGTATCAAACTCATCACATTGTTCACTACATTATTTACATCATATGAGACTTACTCAACGTTATTGGCAACCCATGTGTACTGGATATACTCATTTACAATTTATATGCTTTTTAGCTTTAGAGTTGCTTCATAAGGAAAATATAAAGTGTCACATTTATTTCTTATGGAGCTCTTCTTTACCAAAATTTCTGTTTTGTAATTCTTAATGCCTTCTCCCTATCATCTTTTTCTACAATGTGTTTGTCATAGCTACTTATTTTTGATTGTTCTCTTTTGACTTTATTTACTTTGTATATTTCATTTTGGAGTTGAAATTCTCCCTAGCATTTGTGCTAAATTTATTTTCATGTTTTGTAGATTGTTGTATTTTAGTATCTAGTTTTCGTCATTCTTAATGCCTTCTCCCTTCATCTTCCTCTACAATGTGTTTATTATAACCACCTATTTTTGATTGTTCTCTATTGAGATTATTTATTTATGTTAATTTTGGAGTTGAAATTCTCCTAACATTTGTGCTAAATTTATTTTCATGTTTTGTAGATTGTTGTGTTTTAGTATCTATTATGAAATAATGAATAAGAAGTATTAAAACCAAAGTTTCTTGGCTTGACTTTGAACTCCGTCCTCGAATACAAGAAATTCTATGCTATTTTGAGAAATTTGTTTTTAGCACTTTCCACTGGAATCAACTTGATTCCAGCGGTTTTGACAAAGAAGAAGATTAGAAATCTTCTCTTAAGAGAAGTAAATCAAGGTATGTATTTCTTCTACCAGTAAGAATTGGCCATTCACCAACTCGTGTTGAAATTTACTGAAAATTGCAAGCTTTTGTAGTGCTGTAAAAATGAATCTGTTTCAAAATTAGAGGTGGTGAAAATTACTATTAGCAATGGTCACGTGGTGCAAGGAAGCATATGGCTTATGCTGCAACACCAAAATATAATAATAAAAATAAATAAATAAAAAATATAATGAAAATAAACAGAAAATTTAAAAAAAAATAGTTAGAGAAATGAAATAGACAACCTATGCATTTCCCTCCTCCTGTAGGTAATTATCCCATTGATATTTTTGGGGAAATTGAATTTCCCCAAACTGTCAGCCTCTACCGCTCATATAGGTAACTTTTTCTGATAAGTTATAACTCGCTGGCTAAAATAAAACTTCCTGCAATCCAGTCTAAACATCTCTTCCCCCCCCCCCCCCCCCCAACTTGAAATTTTGGCCCCTGGTTCTAGAATTATTTATAGCCATGAAAATGTCATCCTTATTCATTTTACTTATGCCTGTTTGAGTCTTAAACAACTCAATCAAGTGTCCTATAATGTGTCTAGTTTCCAAGTTCTTCAACCCACATATTCAAAGTCTCCTCTTATGGATGCCTTATTCCGATCTCACCAGGTGAGTTACCCCTCTTTGGATTCTTTCAAGAAGTACAATGTCCTTCTTTAGGTGTGGTCTCCATACTTGTATACAGTGTTCCAAGAGTTGTCTAACAATAGTGTTATATATTGATATGATATCCTTATCTCCACTAGCAATTGTTCGATAAATCATCGATAAAACACCATGGACCTTCCTTGCAACTTGTGCACAATGCTCGGAGAACTCCATGTCTGACCGTATCATAACACCCACATCCCTTTCATCCGCTACCAGCTTTAGTTCAGCTCCACCACGTGTATAAGTTATTTTGAGGTTGCTGTTCCCCAGGTGTAATACCTTACACTTTGCTTGATTAAAGCATAGCTGCCATTTTTCTGATCAACCCTGAAGTCTGTCTAGGTCACAATGAAGAAGCTCTGCCTGGCTCGGATCATTAACTACTCTACCAATCTTTACATCATCTGTAAATTTAAACTTCACACCCTCTGCCCCATTCATCCAACTTCCAACTTATAAAGTAATCACTTATGTGGGACTGAGTCAAATTCTTTGCTGAAATTATTCTCTAAGACCAGATTAGTTAATTATGATATGATTTTCTTTACAAAACCATGCTGACTATTCTTCAGAATTCCATTTCTATCTAAATGATCTTCAATTTCACCCTTCATCATTATCTCCACAATTTTCCCTACTACTGTGGTTAGAATGATTGGCCGGTAATTTCCCACATCACTCTTAGAACCGCACTTATGTACCGGAGATATATTGGCACTTTTCTCATCCAATGATGCTCTCATAATTAGCCGCAATGGTTCAATACACTCGCCTGCCACCTCCCTTAAGATTATAGAGTAAATGCCATCAATCACAGGAGCCTTATTGGCCTGTAGACTCAAGTTTTTTCATTAATAAACATGTGAAAATTCAACATCATTTACATTTTTTTCAACTTCGCTTCCATAATTTCTCCTTTTTTTCTTTTTTTTTTTTTGTATAATTATTGACACAAAGGATTTTTCTTCTATAAATTTTGATGCAAAGTACTGTTGAGTTCATCTGTAACTTCAGCTGGGGTATCTAATACAATCCCACATCCATTACATAAAAGATCCAACCTGATTTGTCCTTCTCTTCTTTGCATTTATATATGTGAAGAATTCCTTATTCCCACTCTTTCCTCTCTTTGCCATCATAATCTGCCCATACCAGCCTAACCTTTTCTGTGGCACCACTACAGATCAGTTTTTTGCTATTATAGGCTCCAGTACTTTTTATTGCTCTGTAACTTTTTCCATGTTGTCTTTTTCTGCTCAACTAATCTGGCAACTTCCTTATTCATCTAACTTGGAATCTTCATCATGAAGTATATTTTATAATGGTATATATGCATTCAAGGCTTCTGTGATTAATGTTTTAAAGGTATACCATAATTCAATTGTAATCGCTCTCTGTGTAATATCACACAGGCATCGTAATTCCCTTTCCTGAAATTGTAGCCCATTCCTTTAACTACTGCTACTTCTCTCTTCATCATCCACCGTAGAACTCCATCGATCACTTCCTGCTATTGGTTCAAGTACTGTTAGCCCAATTATGTCACTCAGTTCATGGGTGGTAATGAGGTTTGGAATATTCTTTTTCCTAGTTCTTTCTCTATGTCGATACAAATAACAGTCATCTAGTTGAATTAAAAATTTTGTCCCTCATGTGGAGTTTCCTTCCCATTTGTTCCAATCAATTAGAGGCAAATTAAAATCAACCATTATAAGATGTTGATGCTTACTTCCCCATTGCATTTACATATAGAGGCTCCCATAATCTTCACAATCACCTGACCTGTGGATTACTCCCATTCTCATTATACCTTTGCTTCCAACTATCTGACTCCATGCAAATTCTAGACTAGCATGCATTACATCTGAATTCGGGTAAGCTTTAATTGTGCTCCGGCTGATTTTCATAATAAGCCTGAACCCCACCACCCCTTGTATCTTCCCTATCCTTTCTAAATACATTATACATACCGTACTGAAATTCATCACCCCCTATCTCTGTCTGGCACCACATTTCCATAAGCCCTATTATATTAGTGTTACTTGTCCTAACCAGCAGTTCAAGTTGACTCATTTTATTGACAACACTAATGCTAATGCCCCTGACATTTCTGTCAGGGGCATTAGTGTTGTCAATAAAAGATCTAGTTAAGACTTAGTGTTCTTTTATAGTTAACTCGGCGAAGTCCGGACGGTCTATGACAGCCAAATCCTCTGCTTGCACCTTCACGATGCTGGGACTGTTAGTAATCCTGGGTATAACCTCCATGAATAAGTACATGGTGGGTGACCACCCAGGTATGAACCAACATAAGCAGGGGTCGAGGTGTGGTGCCCACACCACATGGAGGAACGCCGCCCCTCTATGTTACCAGGCAGTACTAGGTGGTAGATGACTCTCATCAACTGGTGAAATACCACCACTTTGCTTATTGGAGGCTTGAAGTGGTGGAACCCATGTTTAGTCTCTAGAGCTAAGTTCCGGCCAACCCTTCCCTATCTCTTCCATCATGCAGTATGATTGATGATTTTTGAGGTTATGATGAATGTCGTGGCGAGATCCAATATTCCTTACATTTCGAGGGTACAGCTCTAAAACGGTGTTCGCAGGCCGGCCGCTAGATAGTACACCGGACCAAACCTATTGGTAACTCTCTAGGAGGCTTCCGGATCAGCTAGTGTATAATCTTGCTACCTCTACTCTGCCAGATAGTGACTGGAGGGAGTCCGAGTAGTGTGTATGCGGGGAGCATTGTCGAGGCCACGTTATGCCAAGGATCTGGGTATATTCTTATCACATATACGCCATATCCAAAAATTTCATTACTTCAAACAGCATGTCCCACCCACTTTTTCTTACTATTGAATACACCATGAATTGTCAAAATAATAGAGCAAGCTTATCTGCGAAAAGATCTAAACCTTCCGAGCACTTCCTAATTCATTTCACAAATATACGTGGTCTCAATTCCAATCTCAACGATGTCCATTTCCACTTGCAGTCTTCCAAACCCCATGTACTTTTTCTGACTGAATCTCAGTTATCAGTTGATTCAACTACTGCTAATCTCAGATGTCCAAATTATTTGCTGTATGATTCCTTTCGCCTCAAAGGTGGTACTTGTGCATATGTCCATTCTGATATTCCCTGTCAGAGACTTGGCAATTTGGAATCTCCTCTCTTTGATCTTCTCTGGCTTAAAATCTCTCTACCTCATTGCGTAAAATTCATCTGTTGCCTCTACTGTTCTCCCAACTCCACTAATCACTTGGAGCTCTTTGAATTCCTCTCCTTGCAACTTGACTTTCTCCAGTCCAACTTTCCTAACAGTGAGGTAATTTTCCTTGGTGATTTTAACGTTCACAACTCCAGCTGTCTTCTGTTTTCTAGTCACACCGACCCAGCAGGTCGAGATGCTGAGGCGTTCGCAATTACTAATGACCTAGCACAGATTGTTCATTTACCTACGCGGACCGGGCTAGCCGAGTGGGTCAAGTACCTGCCCGGCAACCCAAAGGTTGCGGGTTCGATTCCCGCCTCGGGCTTGGATCAAAGTACTGCAAAAAACTTGGGAGGTGCAATATGGCCACAGAAGCTGATGCGCCAACAACTACCAAATCAAAAAAAAAAAAAAAAAAAAAAAATCATTTACCTACAAGAATACCGGACAATCCTAATCATACAGCCAATACGCTTGATCTTTTTCTCACAAACAACCCTTCTAAGTACAAGGTTGAAGTGAGAGCTCCTTTAGGCACTTCAGATCACAACTTGGTGATTGTCTCTTCTCCAATGGAACCTTTATCTCATGGCTATTCTCAACCTCGTATTGTTTGGCATTACAAGAATGCAAAATAGGATGACCTGCGAGACTTCTTTTCTTCTTTTCCTTGGTCTGATTACTGTTTCAAAACTTCTGATGTCAATGTTTGCTCAGATCGTGTCAGTGAAATTATTCTTGCAGGAATGGAATCCTTTATCCCACACTCCACTTTAAAATCTCATCCTTTATCTAAACCTTGGTTCTCCAAGAAATGTGCTAAGGCTGTCCAAGAAAAGAATGTTGCATATCGTAATTGGCTTGTTTCTAATTCTTCAGTTTCATTTTCTGCCTACACCAAAGCTCGCAACTATTGTAAAGCAGTTATTAATCAGTCCAAACTAGAGTTTGAACAGGCTAAGAGTAGAAAACTTGCTTCTTGCCGTAGTAGTAGCCGAGCATTCTGGTCTCTTGCCAAAGCTATTGGCCGTAACTTTTGTCCATCTCTGCTCCCACCTCTGTCCAAACCTGATGGTTCTGTTGTCACTTCAGCCAAGGATAAAGCTGACCTGCTAGCATCCCATTTTTCTTCCAGCTCATGTATTAATGATCTTGGTAAAACACCTCCCACCATTCCTAACACACTACATTCAATGCCTTCTGTGGTCTTCCGTCATAAGGATATCAGAAGGATTTTGATGAATCTTGATGCTAAGAAAGCTCCAGGTCCTGATGGTATTTCTCCACTTATTCTCAAAACCTGTGCTCCTGAATTTACTCCTATTCTTTGCCGCCTTTTTTCACTTTCTTATTCCAAAGGTGTTTTTCCTTCTGCTTGGAAATTTGCTCATATCCAGCCAGTTCCTAAAAAGGGTGACAAATCCCTCCCATCCAATTATCGTCCCATTGCAATTACTTCTACTCTTTCTAAAGTAATGGAGAAATCAATTAACCGGCAACTCTTAAACTACCTAGAAACCTTCCGTCTGATCAACGATCGCCAGTATGGATTCCGTCAGTGTCGATCCACTGGTGATATTCTGGCTTATGTTACCCATTTATGGACTAATTCAATGAAAAGGTTCGGTGAAACACAAGTAGTTGTTGTTGACATCTCAAAGGCTTTTGATCGTGTTTGGCATAAAGGTCTTCTAAACAAGCTTCCATCTTATGGTTTGCCAACTGTTTTTAGTATTTGGTTATCCAGTTTTCTCTCTGATCGCTCACTGAGGGTGATAGTAGATGGCTCTCTGTCTTCTAACTTCTCCACTAATGCCGGTGTCCCCCAAGGTTCAGTTCTTTCCCCCACTCTTTTCCTCTTGTATATCAATGACCTTCATCCAATGATTGGAAATCCTATCCATAGTTTTGCCGATGATAGCACATTGCATTCAACTTTCCATTTTGAGAAACCTTGTCCTGCTCAATCAGCTTCAAGTTTTCGAAAATCTGCTGCCAATTCCTTAAATGCCGATCTTCAGGTAATTCTCCAGTGGGGCAAAGACAACTTAGTTGACTTCAACCCTTCTAAAACTCAGTCTTGTCTTATATCTCGCAAAAAGGATTGTTCTGCTCCTATGCTTATCTTTAGTGACACTCCGATTTCTAGGCAAAGTGATATATCTCTTTTGGGGATTACCCTGACTTCTAATCTCTCTTGGCACAAGCACATTACAAATATTGCTTCCTCTGCATCTAAAAAACTTGGTTTTCTCTTTTGCTCTCGGCGTTACTTTTCTTCCAAACAGCTGCTCACTCTGTATAAATCGCAAATCTGCCCTGCCATGGAATATTGTTCCCACATCTGGGGTAGTGCCCCCAAAACCTCTCTCAGGCTTCTTGATTCCATTCAGAAGAGGGCAGTTAGGTTAATTAATGATTCATCTCTAACAGAGTCTCTCCACTCGCTTTCTCATAGACGTACTGTTTCTGCTGCATGTGTCTTCTACAGATATTTCCATGGGCACTGTTCTTCTGAATTGGCTTCTATAATTCCCGCTCTCTCTTTCAAAACAGTCCGAACACGTGCCGCCACCAGTCAACATCCATTTACTGTCCAGCTTCAAACCCACAGAACCAACATTTCAACTTCCTCATTTATTCATGCAACTGCCATTTTCTGGAACAACCTTCCTTCAATCGTATTTCCTGAAAATTACAATCTACAGAAGTTCAAGTCTAGTGTTAACAAATATCTTCTTTCGTCTTTTCAACCTCCAACCCAAGCACGGTACTAAGTACTATAGGTTCTAATACCTCTCGTGTTTGGGGTTCTCATAAAAAAAAAAAAAACTACCTTTACCACACCCCTTAAACTTATTTAAACTTGCTTATTTGGCATTAGTTACCTGCTGATTTTAAATGTTTCAGCCCTCAGAAAATATTGTTAATATGTTCTGTTGCAGTAACAAACAAATGCAAGAACTAAAATCAGAATTTTTGGTACATGAAATGCTGGGTATTTTGTCTTTGTTCACTTTTTAAAATGTAGATTGAAATGCCTCATTTATATAAATTTCGTAGAGGAACGTCTTAAATTCACATATACTTCTATATGTGAGTTATTGTGTTTGTATTCTTGTTGCTATTTTCTTTGTATTAAAATGTAATTATATGTGGAATATATATATATATGCAGTACAATAAATTTATTGTTATTCTCTCATCACTTTTTTGTTTCTTTTATATAAAAGAACATTTGAAATAATTTTTCTCCCACACCACCTGTAACATTAAATAAGGCAATGTCACCGCTCCCATCAACCCAGCTTGGTGGCAGGTCATCTGACAACCCTTAGTAAATTCCTACATGAACATTTAATCAATGAATAAAAATCAGAAATGTTTTGGTACCTTGTTAAATATAGTCATGTTTATTGCAATAGTTTTTTTGAAGTGACTTTTTTAGTTTTCTTACAGAAATTGCGTGTGAGAACCTGTCAGCTGGCCCACCACCATCTATTTGGAAACGATTTCTTTTCTATTTTTTTTTTACTATTTTTGCAACTTTTGCATTTTGTTTGAAGAGTGGAATCATGCTGGACACCTTCTAATACTGTGTGTATTTTTAGGTTTCAGGTTACTTGTATTTTCTTCTCGCATTACTTCAGAAAATACCTACAGTCCTATCATAATTTACTGTAGTTTCTTTTGAAAGATTTAGTTTTGTTTTCACATATTAAAGATGAGAACACCAAACTATATTCTCTCAAGATAGATGCTACCCTGTGAGAAGCACCATATATAATTTCAAATTTCATGCACTGTGAAGAAAACCAAATTTTTTTTTTTTTTTTTTTTTAATGTAGTAGTTAAATTAATTAATTAAATTGGCATTGTTTTGGTTATATCTCATATTGTGGATGCCCTCACAATGAGTTGCCACAGTATTGTACTACCTCGAATAAATAACACTTCATCAGTGGAGAAGGGGTAGTACAATACCATGGCGACTCGTTGAAGGCATTCACAATATGAGCTATAACCAAAACAATGCCAATTTAATTAATTAATTTAACTACTTTGGTAGACGGCTACATTAAAATGATGCTTTTGCACGAACCTACATGTTAGTCATTCTACCTCGTAGCATGAGGCCTTTGCCCTTAAATATTTTATAGTCTATATCACTGCACACCATCATGCATCTCTCATATTGTAAAGTTATACTTCATAACTGGGCTGTCACTATTGCAACACCAGGGTACCTGCCCACCCACCGAAGAGAAGCCAACAAGCTTTGAAATGGTGCCATCTGGGTGGTGGCTGCTGAGAATAAATAACAGTACTCTTCTCCACTGGTGAAGTGTTATTTATTCGAGGTAGTACAATACCATGGCAACTCATTGTGAAGGCATTTACAATATGAGATATAACCAAAACAATGCCATTTTAATTAATTAATTTAACTACTTTGGTACATGGCTATGTTAAAATGATGCTTTTGCACTAACCTACATGTTAGTCATTCTACCTAGTAGCATGAGGCCTTTGCCCTTATATATTTTATAGGAAACCAAATTTTAAATAAATTAATGAATTTTGAAATTAACTTGATAATAAACTGAAATATATGCATGTTTGATAATTTTCACCTCTGGAAATTGGAGGACATTAAGAGAATGATGTTTTTATATTGTCTAAAAAATTTTTTTTTTTTTTTTTTTTTTTGTAAATTTCATCAGAATTAGTATATATTTTTGTGCAATTTAGTGCAAACGCATCATATTAGTACATAGCTAAACTCTGAATTAGCAAATTTTTACAAAGGTGGCATTGTTTAAGTTATAACTCATATTGTGTATACCTTCACAACGAGTTGCCATGAAATTGCACTACTTCGAATAAGTAACGCTTCACTAAAGGACTCTTGTTACTTATTCTCAATGAATATCCCCACCACGCAGACGGCACTGTTTCAAGGCTATTTGGCTCTTCTTCAGTGGGTGGGTAGTACCCTAGTGATGTAATGATGGCAAAACAATTATTCCCTGAGAATAAGTAACAACACTCTTCTGCTTTGGTGAAGCGTTACTTATTCGAAGTAGTGCAATATCATGGCAACTGATGAAGGTATTCACAATATGAGATATAACTTAAACGATGCCGCCTTTGTACCCTTAATGTATCTTAGTCTTAATTCATCTTATACACCATCAGGCATCTCTCATATTGTGGAGTTACACTTCATAATTTTTTTGCCATCATTACATCACTAGGATTCCTACCCACCCACCGAAGAAGCATTAGCATTAGTAGAGGCATTTGATGCAAGAAAGCAAGCTTATGCAGCATCAGCCAAAAAAAACCCCACTTCCACTTCACCCCTCTGTTCGTTCAAAATACCTGTCCAGCTGAGCCTTAAACTTATTTAGGCTTCCACTACAAGGGATGGAAGTCTGTTCAACCAACCAACCACCCGCTGGCAAAAGGCAAATTTCCGCACATCTATCCTACATCTGTCTTTCCTCAATTTGAATTTATGCCCTCTCAGGTGATTATTCTGAGCTAGAGGAAGAATCCCATCAGCATTGAGCATGCTCAAACCATTCAAGGCTTTATACACCTCTATCAGATCACCTCGCTGGTGGCTAGTCTCCAGACACTGTAATTTGCAAAATTTAAGCCTTTATTCGTAAGAGCACCCCTTTGTTTAATTCACTAATTTTGTTGCCCTTCTCTGTACTCGTTCCAGCAGCTCTACATCCTTCTTGAAATGAGGCCTCCAGACCTGTATACAGTACTCTAGGTGTGGCCTGACCATCGCCTTATACAATGGAATAATCACCTCCTTATCCCTGCTGGAAAAATTCGTGTATATCATTGACAATACTCCATGAACTACTCTTGCAGCCCATCTGCACTGCTCAGAGAACTTCATATCTGCCTGCACAACCACCCCCAGGTCCCTTTCATTCTCTACCACTGTCAGTGTAGTACCACAGAGTTGATACGTTGCTCTGGGGTTGCTGTTTCCCATGTGTAGTACTTTACATTTGTCAATGTTAAACTTCATTTGCCACCTCTCAGCCCATCTGCTCAACCTTTCCAGATCCTGAGGTGGCAAATGAAGTTTAACATTGACAAATGTAAAGTACTACACATGGGAAACAGCAACCCCAGAGCAACGTATCAACCCTGTGGTACTACAATGACAGTGGTAGAGAATGAAAGGGACTTGGGGGTGATTGTGCAGGCAGATATGAAGTTCTCTGAGCAGTGCAGACGGGCTGCAAGAGTAGCTCATGGAGTATTGTCAATGATATACAGGAATTTTTCCAGCAGGGATAAGGAGGTGATTATTCCATTGTATAAGGCGATGGTCAGGCCACACCTAGAGTACTGTATACAGGTCTGGAGGCCTCATTTCAAGAAGGATGTAGAGCTGCTGGAACGAGTACAGAGAAGGGCAACAAGATTAGTGAATGGAACAAAGGGGTGCTCTTACGAAGAAAGGCTTACGTTTTGCAAATTACAGTGTCTGGAGTCTAGGCACCAGCGAGGTGATCTGATAGAGGTGTATAAAGCCTTGAATGGTTTAAGCATGCTCAATGCTGATGGGATTCTTCCTCTAGCTCAGAATAATCACCTGAGAGGGCATAAATTCAAATTGAGGAAAGACAGATGTAGGATAGACGTGCGGAAATTTGCCTTTAGCCAGCGGGTGGTTGGTTGGTGGAACAGACTTCCATCCCTTGTGGTGGAGGTTGATAGCCTAAATAAGTTTAAGGCTCAGCTGGACAGGTATTTTGAACGAACAGAGGGGTGAAGTGGAAGTGGTTTTTTTTTTTTTTTTTTTTTGGCTGATGCTGCATAAGCTTGCTTTCTTGCATCAAATGCCTCTACTAATGCTGTTGCAGCAGCATAGTGTCAGTAGTGTCCTTGACAACCTGCCTACCTTTGTATCGTCTGCAAACTTCGACATTAAGCTTGATATACCATCATCAATATCATTTATAAATACAGAAAACAATAATGGACCCAACACTGAGCCCTGAGGGACTCCACTAATAACATTAGTCCACGATGAGCAGTGTCCATTGATTACCACTCTCTGTCTTCTCCCCCTCAACCACCCCTTTATCCATAGCAGCAACTTGCCTCCAATGTCACACTGCTCCAATTTGTGTAGCAGTCTTCCATGTGCAACAGTATCAAAAGCCTTTCTAAGATCCAAGTTTATAATATCAAAGCTATTCCCTGCATCCAGTTCTTTTGTGACTGCATCATAGTACCGCATTAGCATTAGTAGAGGCATTTGATGCAAGAAAGCAAGCTTATGCAGCATCAGCCAAAAAAAAAAAAGAAAGTAACATAAATAAAAATAACCACTTCCACTTCACCCCTCTGTTCGTTCGAAATACCTGTCCAGCTGAGCCTTAAACTTATTTAGGCTATCAACTTCCACGACAAGGGATGGAAGTCTGTTCCACCTACCAACCACCCGCTGGCTAAAGGCAAATTTCCGCACATCTATCCCACATCTGTCTTTCCTCAATTTGAATTTTTGCCCTCTCAGGTGATTATTCTGAGCAAGAGGAAGAATCCCATCAGCATTGAGCACGCTCAAACCATTCAAGGCTTTGTACACCTCTATCAGATCACCTCGCTGCTGCCTAGTTTCCAGACACTGTAATTCGCAAAACTTAAGCCTTTCTTCGTAAGAGCATCCCTTTGTCCCATTCACCAATCTAGTTGCCCTTCTCTGTACTCGTTCCAGCAGCTCAACATCCTTCTTGAAATGACGCCTCCAGGCCTGTATACAGTACTCTAGGTGTGGCGTGACCATTGCCTTATACAATGGAATAATCACCTCCTTATCCCTGCTAGAAAAATTCCTATATATCATTGACAATACACCATGAGCTACTCTTGCAGCCCGTCTGCACTGCTCAGAGCACTTCATATCTGCCTGCACAACCACCCCCAGGTCCTTTTCATTCTCTACCACTGTCAGTGTAGTACCACAGAGTTCATACGTTGCTCTGGGGTTGCTGTTGCCCATATGTAGTACTTTACATTTGACAATGTTAAACTTCGTTTGCCACCTCGAAGCCCATATGCTCAACCTTTCCAAATCCTGTTGCAGTAGCATAGTGTCAGTAGTGTAGTAGTAGTAGTAGTGGCACTTGATGCAAGAAAGCAGTGTAGGAGCTTATGCAGCATCAGCCAAAAAAAAAAAAAAAAAAAAAATCACACCATACCCTCCAATTGCCTGTCCAGTTCCTCCTTAAATTTATTTAACCTATCAACTTCCACAACGACAGATGGAAGTTTGTTCCAGCAATTAACCACCCGCTGGCTAAAGGCAAATTTCCGCACATCTATTCTACATCTATCCTTTCTTAATTTGAACTTATGTCCCCGTAGGTTCGTATTCTGAACAAGTGGGAGGATCCCATCAGAATTCAGCGTGCTCAACCCATTCAAGGCCTTATAGACCTCAATCAGATCACCGCGCAGGTGCCTAGTCTCCAGCCACTGCAATTTGCAGAACTTAAGCCTCTCTTGGTAAGAGGATCCCTTCATTCCCCTCACCAATCGTGTTGCTCTTCTCTGTACACGCTCAAGCAAATCTACATCCTTCCTAAAATGAGGCCTCCAGACCTGTACGCAGTACTCAAGGCGTGGCCTGACCATTGCCTTATACAGAGGGACAATCACCTCCTTTTCCCTGCTAGCAAAATTCCTATATATCATTGACAAAACCCCATGACCTGCCCTAGCAGCCTGTCTACATTGCTCAGAAAACTTCATATCTGACTGCACAATTACTCCCAGGTCTTTTTCATTTTCTACCACCTTAAGTGTAGTACCACACAGTTGGTACGTTTCTCTGGGGTTACTTCTACCCATATGCAGTACTTTGCATTTGTCAAGGTTAAACTTCAGTTGCCACTTCTTAGCCCATCTGCCCAAATTATCTAGATCCTGTTGCAGTAGCACACTGCCATTACTGTCATTAACAACCCTGCCAACCTTCGTGTCATCTGCAAACTTCGACATTAAGCTTGATATACCTTCATCAATATCATTGATAAATATACAAAACAACAGTGGCCCCAACACCGAACCCTGTGGGACTCCACTAATAACATTAGTCCACGAAGAGCAGCACCCATTGATTACCACCCTCTGTCTTCTCCCACTTAACCATCCTTTTATCCATTGTAGCAACTTACCCTTAATACCATTCTGCTCCAATTTGTACAGTAGCCTTCCATGCGCAACAGTGTCAAAAGCTTTCCTGAAATCCAAGTATATGATATCAAAATTATTTTTTGCATCCAGTTCCTTTGTGACCACATCATAATAACCAATCAAATTTGTCAGACAAGGCTTTCCCTTAACAAACCCATGCTGTGTCTGAATTATTGCTGCAGTCTTGTCTAGATGATCCTGCAATGCATCTTTAACCAGTGACTCCATTATTTTACCCGGAACAGAAGTTAAACTAACTGGTCTGTAATTATTCGTGTCACCCTTCGAACCTCCTTTGTGAATTGGGGATACATTTGCACATCTCCAGTCCGTGGGAACCTCCCCTGAATCCAAGGATGCTCTCATAATTATGGCTAAGGGTTTGCTTAGTTGCTTTGCCGCCTCCTTTAATATAACTGGATAGATCCCATCCGCCCCAGGTGCCTTTCGTATGTTTAACTTCAACAATTTCTCCTCCACTTTGCTCTCAGTTATTACAAAATCATTAAGCACACTGCTACAATTTGATAACCTTCTTCCATTTTCAAACTGTAATGATTCCTCACGTGTGAATGTAGATGCAAAATACTCATTCAGTTTGTTTGCTATCTGAGCAGGATCATCAACAGTCAAACCATCGATGTCAAGTGGACCAATCATATTCAGCCCCTTCCTTTTAGAGTTTATATAAGTAAAGAAATCCTTGCTGTTTTTCTTAGCATCTTTTGCCAAAGATTTCTCGTAATCCGCCTTTGCCTGCCGAACCTCCTTTGTGACCTGATTACAGACTAGCTTATATCTGCTACAGGCTTCTGCGTCGCCTGATAATTTATATGCATCCCATGCATTTTTCTTCTCTGTCACGAGTCTCATTAGTTCATTTGATAACCATTTAGGCCTAAACCTTGAACAATATTTCTTCATCGGTATGAAAAGTCTAGTAGCTTCCACGATTAATTCCTTGAATGCTTCCCACTTAGAATTTACTGTTTGTAACATCGTCAGTCGATCCCACTGTACAGAATTTAAAAACTGTCTGAGACCACTGTACTCCCCTTTACGGAAGCAAAAACCCTTTCCTTTACCCCTGACGGTAGTTACCTCTTTGAGTAAATCCCACTTCAGCACACTGTGATCACTGCCACCTAGTGGTTCCTTTATCTGCAAATTCTCAATATCATTTATAAATACAGAAAGTAATAAAGGACCCAATACTGAACCCTGAGGGACTCCACTAATAACATTAGTCCACGATGAGCAGTGTCCATTGATTAAATTGGTCAGGCAAGACTTCCCCTTAACAAAACCATGCTGTGTCCGAGCTATAACTGAAGTCTTGTCTAAATGATCCTCCAGTGCTTCTCTAACCAGTGCCTCCATTAATTTTCCTGGAACAGAAGTTAAGCTCACAGGTCTATAATTATTTGTGTCAGTCTTTGATCCTCCTTTGTGAATTGGGGTCACATTTGCACATCTCCAGTCTATGAGTACCTCCCCTGAGTCCAAGGAAGCTCTCATAATTATGGCTAAGGGTTTTCTTACTTCCTTTGCTGCCTCCTTTAATATAATTGGATAGATCCCATCCACCCTGGGTGCCTTTCTTGTGTTTATCTTCAACAGTTTCTCCTCCACTTTACTCCCAGTTATTTCAAGATTCTGTAGCTTATTGCTAGAGTTGAATACACCTCTGGCATTCCCCTCGCTGAATAACTCCTCATGTGTGAATGTCGATGCAAAATATTCATTTAGTTTGTTAGCTACCTGAGCAGGATCATCAACAGTTGACCCATCAATATCAAGTGGACCAATCTGATTCATCCCCTTCCTTCTAGAGTTTACATAAGTAAAGAATTCTTTGCTGTTTTTCTTTGCATCCCTTGCCAAGGATTTCTCATAATCTGCCTTGCCTGGCTAACCTCCTTTGTAACTTGGTTGCATATCAACTTGTATCTATCATAGGCTTCTGTGTCGTGTTAATTTGTAAGTATCCCATGCATTTTTCTTCACTGCCATATGCCTCATTAGTTCATCTGACATCCATTTTGGCCTAAACCTTGAACAATATTTCTTAGTTGGTATGTAAAGCCTAGTAGCTTCCAAGATAAGTTCTTTGAATGCTTCCCATTTTGAATTTGTTGTTGGTAACCTCATCAGTTGGTCCCACTGTATAGAATTTAAATACTGTCTCAGTCCATCGTAGTCGCCTTTACGGAAGCAATAACCCTTCCCTTTACCCCTAATGGTAGTTACCTCTTTGAGTAAATCCCACTTCAGCACACTGTCATCACTGCCACCTAGTGGTTCTTTTATCTGCAGATTCTTAATGCATGAAGAATCACTGCTGATAATCAAATCAAGAGTATTACTCCCTCTAGTTGCCCCCCGAACATGCTGATGTTGAAAACAATCATCCAATAAATCCACAAGAGCCCTGCTAGTGTGTGAGTGACCAGCCCCCAAATTCCAGTCAATATCTGGGAAATTAAAATCTCCCATTATAAGACTCTCTGATTTACTGGCCCACTCTATTTCCCTGTACAGTTTCTTATTATACTCATCAGAGTCATTAGGCCTATAGCACACTCCTACTCTCAATTTTGATCAACCAATGCTAATGTCACACCAAACTGACTCAACACTACACTGTCCTGCGATGTCAACTGGCTTCACTTCCTTGGTTTTTATGTGTTTCTTAACTAATAGCATAACCCCTCCTCCCCTTCCTGTCCTGTCTATCCTTTCTGTAGACGTCGTACTCCCCAAATTCCAGTTCTGCATCCCTTATATCTGTGTAACACCACGTCTCTGATATCCCAACAATATCTGCCTTTGATGTTTTGAGCAATATCTCAAATTCATCAAATTTATTTACTAAACTCCTAGCATTGGTGTACACGCATGTATACCTGCACCTGTTTCAATTCTTAGCTTCCCTAACACAACCCATGTGTTTACTTGTACCGCAATGGCTCCCAGCAGTCTCTGAAATATCATGCATCTTGTTTTTCAGGCTTCTGCTCATTCTAATAGAAGCAGTGCAAGTATCTCTTTCACCTCTGCCAGTGGCTACTGTCAATCTATTGGTCTTTGTCTCCCCCCAAGCTAGCAATTTTCTGACCCACCTAACACTGCATCGATAGCATCAGCAAATATTCTTGCACCCTTTCTATTTAAGTGTATCCCATCCCTGTAGAAGCAATCTCTCCTGTTAACAAGTACAGTCCAGGCTGAAAAAAATTCTATCCCTTGAGCCTTGCACAATCTTTCCAGGGCCGAATTGATCGACAAGGCTCTCATCATATACTCCCTCCTATCGTGTCTGGGCAGAATTGCAGACACTTTCAATTTCAACCCTAATTCTCGGCTTTTGTTCAACAGTGACTTGTACTTGTTAAGTAATTCTGCCGGTCTCCTATTCTTAATATCATTAGTGCCATCGTGTACAACTATATCACCTTTTGTGCCCTTAAAAGATGATATTCGCTCTACAACGTCATCAACCTTTGCCCCTGGCAGACATACCCTGGTCCTGTTCCACCTATCCGTTTTACAAAGCATGTTCACCGTTTCCCTGACAATAGAGTCACCAACAACTACTAGTTCCTTCGGGACCAGCACATTCTGCCTTGGGGGTTGCCTTTGTGTCACGTGAAGCTCAAGTGCAAGCTCTGGCGTTGATGGGCCCCTCAATTTAGTTTCTTCGAGGGCATCCACCCTGTCCTTCAAGCTCTCATATAGGCCCACAAGAACGCTGAGTTGTTGCGTGATATCGATACACTCCTTGCATCGCGCACACACAAAGACATTCCCCTGGGAGTATCATGTCCCGTACCCGATTGCTCTGCAAAGATCAAGCAAACAGTGCATTTTATAAGGCTGTGAGTCAGAGGACAACTGCCCCCCTCAGTTCTGCTCTGAGCCACAGCACTTCCATTAGCTTGAGCCTCTTGTTTTGCTGCTCTGGTCTGAGTCATGATTCTATTAATTTATTAATTAATTATAATTAATTATGTTATGTTATTAATTATGTTAAATATAATTAATTATATTATGTTTGTAATCTAAGTCGTTATATGTATTTATTTAAAAGTACAGTTTAACTGCTAACGAAGTTCAACTAACGATATCTAGTACGGTATATAACTATCGTATCTCAAAGGCGGGAAAGTTACGAACGGTAAAACTACGGACACTTAAGTATTAATTAACTTTCAAATCTCGCTGTCTCAATTCAGAATAAATTAACGATCCTTACTAGGTCTATAAGCTACTCACAGATATAATATGATGTAAAAAATATTCAATCAAGCGGCTAAATATGGCTAAAGAACTTCTGTAAAGAAGGGCCAAATAGCCCTGAAATGGTGCCATCTGGTGGTGGTATCCACTGAGAATAAGTAACACAGTCTTCTCCTTTGGGGCGACCGGGCTAGCCGGGAGGGCAAAGTGCCTGCCTGGCAACCCGAAGGTCGCGGTTCGATTCCCGCCTCGGGCTTGGATCAAAGTACTGCAAAAACCTTGGGAGGTGCATTATGGCCACAGAAGCCAACAACTACCAAAAAAAAAAAAAATCTTCTCCCTTGGTGAAGTATTACTTATTTGAGGTAGTGCAATGTCATGGCAACTCGTTGTGAAGGTATTCACAATATGAGATATAACTTAAACGATGCCGCCTTTGCAAAAATTTGCTAATTTAGAATTTAGCTGTGTACTAATATGATCTGTTTGCATTAACTTGTACATAGTCTAATTCTCTTGCAGCCTGAGGCATACGTCCTTAATGTAGTAGTAGTAGTAGTTAGTAGTAGTAGTGGCACATGATGCAAGAAAGCAAGTGTAGGGGCTTATGCAGCATCAGCAAAAAAAAAAAAAAAAAAAAATCACACCATTCCCTCCAAATGCCTGTCCAGTTCCTCCTTAAATTTATTTAACCTATCAACTTCCACAACGACAGATGGAAGTTTGTTCCAGCAATTAACCACCCGCTGGCTAAAGGCAAATTTTCGCACATCTATTCTACATCTGTCCTTTCTTAATTTGAACTTATGTCCCCGTAGGTTCGTAATCTGAACAAGTGGAAGGATCCCTTCAGAATTCAGCGTGCTCAACTCATTCAAGGCCTTATAGACCTCAATCAGATCACCGCGCACGTGCCTAGTCTCCAGCCACTGCAATTTGCAGAACTTAAGCCTCTCTTGGTAAGAGAATCCCTTCATTCCCCTCACCAATCGTGTTGCTCTTCTCTGTACACACTCAAGCAAATCTACATCCTTCCTAAAATGAGGCCTCCAGACCTGTACGCAGTACTCAAGGCGTGGCCTGACCATTGCCTTATACAGAGGGACAATCACCTCCTTCTCCCTGCTAGCAAAATTTCTATATATCATTGACAAAACCCCATGACCCGCCCTAGCAGCCTGTCTGCACTGCTCAGAAAACTTCATTTTGAAAATAAAACGTACAAAAAGACAGCATGTTTAAAATTTAGAATTTTGGCTAGTTGCCAGTCGCTGCATCTGGAAACTACACACTTGCAAGGTGATCTTATTGAGGTGTGTAAGGCTTGGATCTTATTGAGGTGTGTAAGGCTGATGGGATTTTTTATCTTGCTAAGACTATACACATAGGAGTCATAAATTCAAATTGAGGAAGGATGGTGGGAGATTTTTCTCCATCCATCATGTTGTGGTTAGTTGTTGGAACAGCTGTTGTTGTGGAAGTGGGTAAGATTAGAAAATTGTTGGTTGGGTTGGACAGATAATAGTATTAGTATTAGCCGCATGGTGCAAGAAAGCCTATGGCTTATGCTGCACCAGCCAAAAAAAAAAAAAAAAAAAAACCCTAATAAAACAATAATAAAAAAATAATAATAATAAAAGAAAAGGAAATTAAACCTATCATCCTATGCGCTTCCCTGACCCGAAGGTACTATCCAGATGACCTTTGAATTTCCCCAAACTGTCAGCCTCTACCACCCATGTAGGCAACTTATTCCAGTAATTTATTAATCAGTTAAAACTAGATTTTGAACAGGCTAAGAGTAGAAAACTTGCTTCTTGCCTTAATGGTAGCTGATCATTCTGGTCTCTTGCCAAAGCAAAGCTATTGGCCGCATCTTTTACCCATCTTTGCTCCCACCTCTGTCCAAAACAGATGGTTCTGTTGTCACCTCAGCCAAGGATAAAGCTGACCTGCTAACATCCTATTTTTCTTCCAACTCATGTATTAATGATCTTGGTAAAACAACTCCCACCATTCCCAAACCACTCCATTCAATGCCTCCTGTGGTCTTCCATCAAAAGAATGTCAGAAGGATTTTGATGAATCTTGATGCTAAGAAAGCTCCAGGTTCTGGTGGTATTTCTCCGCTTGTTCTCAAAACCTGTGCTCCTGAACTTACTCCTCTTCTTTGCCACCTTTTTTCACTTTCTTATTCCAAAAGTGTTTTTCTTTCTGCTTGGAAATTTGCTCATATCCAGCCAGTTCATAAAAAGGGTGACAAATCCCTCCCATCCAATTATCGTCCCATTGCAATTACTTCTACTGTTTCTAAAGTAATGGAGAAATCAGTTAATCGCCAACACTTAAACTATCTAGGAACCTTCTGTCTGATCAACGATCGCCAGTATGCATTCCGATCCACTGGTGATATTCTGGCTTATGTTACCCATTTATGGAGAAATTCAATGTAAATGTTTGGTGAAACACAAGAAGCAGTTGTTCTTGACATCTCAAACACTTTCGATCGTGTTTGGCATAATGGTCTTCAAAACAAGCTTCCATCTTATGGTTTGCTAACTGTTTTTTTGTAATTGGTTATCCAGTTTTCTCTCTGAACGCTCACTGAGGGTGTTGATAGATGGCTCTCAGGCTTCTAACTTCCCCACTAATGCTGGTGTCCCCCAAGATTCAGTTCTTTTCCCCACTCTTTTCCTCTTGTATATTAATGACCTTCTTCCATTTGTATAGCGTGAACAGCTGTTCACTCTTTACAAATGGCAAATCTGCCCTACCATGGAATATTATTCCCATATCTGGGGTGGTGCCCCCAAAACCTCTCTCAGGCTTCTATATTCCATTCAGAAGTGGGCAATTAGGTTAATTAATGACTCCTCTCTAACAGAGTCTCTCCACTCACTGTCTCATAGACGTATTGTTTTTGCTGAATGCCTTTTCTACAGATACCTCCTTAGGCACTGTTCTTCTGAATTGGCTTCTATTATTCCCACTCTCTCTTTCAAAACAGTCCGAAGACGTGCTGCCACCAGCCAACTTCAAACTCAGACCAACTTTTCATCTTCCTTGTTTATTCTTTCAACTGCTGTTTACTTAGACAACCTTCCTTCTTACATATTTCATGAAAATTAGTCTATGGAAGTTCAAGTCTAATGTCATCAAATATCTTCTTTCATCTTCTCAGGCCCTGAGTGCCAAGCTAGTGACTATAGCAATTCTTCAGTGATTTTTAAGTGATTTTCTTAAAAGCGCACTTGATTGTAGTTGAGTGTTATTTTCTATTTTCCAAAGTTATATGATTTTGCTCTTCTAAAGTAAAGAAGTCAGCTTACTCAACAGAAAGGAAAGCCACCTTTCTTCTTGTATATAAGACTAATCTACTAACAACCTTATTGCTTCGTCACTGGTGGCACCGCTCCTGCCTCCACGTGGCAGGGCTGGAAGCCTGGGAGAAGAAATGCACTCTCACTGGACTAAAAGGAGCAACTATGGACAACACAAAACAGTCCAACTATGGATCTCTTGATCCAGATTCATCATTATATCACTTCCTATTTTTATACATTTATCAGGTGGCGGTGGCATCTCATACCAACGCCACTTGATTATTGCTGGGTATACCATTTAAATGCAACTTCTTCCAGCAACATTTCTTTTGGTTTTATTAATGATTTGATACACTGAATTTATCACTCCCTACGTCGGATTTTAAAAGAAATGGCTCTATAGATTCTTTATATTTTTATAATATTGACACAGCCTGTTGGACAATACCAAATTCAAACACCATTTTTAAGTTAATGATAGTTAAAATAAAGTGGTTTATTTTTATTTCACTTTTTAAATTTTTAGAACCCATAATTATATAAAATATATTAACTTATGTACTGTATATATATGTATAGAGAAGTATACAAATGTAGGGATAAAAGCAATAACATCTCAGAGTCAACAATGGTTCTAAACAATTCACAAGACAATGTAATGTATGTTCCATCCCTCTCTGTGTAGTCAATCAGCAGCCAGTGAGAGTTACTCATCTGCCTTCCTAAATTCCATGTGTCTTTCTAAGTATTCAACTGTGAACAGAATTATTCATATTTCGGTCCGGATTATCTGACATCTGCATTAACTTTAACAGGATTAGCAAGAGTTTTCTGTATTTTGTCAAGCTAACATATTATTAAAGGTTACCAAAATCCCTTTTTTATTTTTCTGGCCAAGTTTTGATGTATTATAGCCTTTGTTGTTTACACACCACAAATTGTAGAGGGATTGGGAGAGTAGATTATCAGGCAGTTTGGAACAATCTTTAAAATTAAATCAAATTTAAAACTTCAAAATTAGTGATATAAAGTTATCTTCCTATAAAATAATATCTTGTTATGATATATCTGATTATCTCATTAATTGATCTGATTATCAGTGGTAATTCTTCATGCATTTAGAATCTGCAAATACCACTTGATGGTAGTGATCACAGTGTGCAGAAGTGAGATTTAATCCTTCCCTTTAACTTTACCACTGAAAATCCTTCCCTTTACCACTGATGGTAGTCACCTGAAAGAGGTGACTACCATCAGTGGTAAAGGGAAAGATTTTTGCTTTTGTGAAGGTGACTACTGTGGTCTGTGACAGTTTTTAAATTCTATACAGCTGGACCAACTGATTATATTACCAACGAGTACACGTGCCTTGAGTGACCGGGGTTCAAGCCCGTGACTACTGAATATGGTGCTGTTTCTTGTATTCTGTCTGTCTTGTGAACTCCTCAGACCGTTTGGTCGTCCCAGAGTACAAACAGAAAAATTATTAAAATTATTAAATTCAAAATAGGGAGCATTTAAAGAATTAATCTTGGAAGCTACTAGCCTTTTCGTACTAACTAAGAAATATTGTATAAGGTTTAGGACTAAATGGGTGTCAGATGAACTAATGAGACATATGGCAGAGAAGAAAATTGCATGGGATACATATAAATTAACAGGTGACACAGAAGCCTATGGTAGATATAAGCAGGCCACAAAAGAGGTTAAACACTTAAAGGCATATACCAAGAAATCTTTGGCAAATGATGCAAAGAAAAACAGCAAAGAGTTCTTTACTTAATGTAAACTATAGAAGGAAGGGGATGAATTACATTGGTCCACTTGACATCAATGGTTCAACTGTTGATCCTGCTCAGGTGGGTTACAAACTAAATGAATATTTTACATCTACATTCACACTTGAAGGAGGGTAATGCCAGAAGGGTATTCAACGCTGGCAGTAAGTTAGATAATCTTGTAATAACTGAGAGTAAAGTGGAGGAGAAATTGTTGAAGATAAACATAAGAAAGGCACCTGGGGTGGATGGAATCTATCCAGTTATATTAAAGGAGGCGGCAAAGGAAGTAAGCAACTTGTTAGCCATAATTATGAGAGCTTCCCTGGACTCAGGGGAGGTACCCATGGATTGGAGATGTGCAAATGTGACCCCAATCCTCAAAGGAGGATCAAAGGGATTCACAGGTAATTACAGACCTATTAGTTTATCATCTGTTCCAGGAAAAATAATGGAGGCACTGGTTATACAGGATCATCTAGACAAGACTTCAGTTATAGCTTGGAAGCAGCATTGTTTTGTTAAGGGAAAGTCTTGCCCGACCAATTTGATTGGATACTATGATGTGGTCACAAAGGAACTGGATTCAGGAAATAACTCTGATATCATATATTTGGATCTTTGAAAGACTTTTGATACTATTGCACTGTTGAATAAACTGGAGCAGTGTGGCATTGGAGGCAAATTGTTGCTATGGATAAAGGGGTGATTGAGTGGTCGAAGACAGAGAGTGGTAATCAATGGACGCTGCTCTTTGTGGACTAATGTTATTAGTGGAGTCCCTCGGGGTTCATTTTTGGATCCATTGTTATTTTCTGTATTTATAAATGATATTGATGGTATATATCAGGCTTAATGTCCATGTTTGGTGACGGTCAAAGGTTGGCAGGATTGTTAATGACACTAATTACAGTAGTACATCAACTGGATCTAGAAAAGTTGGGCAGATGGGCTGAGATGTGGCAAATGAAGTTTAACATTGACAAATGCAAAGTACTACACATGGGAAGCAGTAATCCCAGAGTAATGTATCAACTCTGACTGACAGAGGTAGAGAATGAAGAGGACCTGGGGATTATTTTGCAGGCAGATGTAAAGTTTTCTGAGCAGTTTTCAGATGGTCTGCAAGAATAGCTCATGGTGTCTTGTCAATGATATACAGGAATTTTTCTAGCAGGGATAAGGAAGTGATTATTCCCTTGTATAAGGCAATGGTCAGGCCACACCTTGAGTACTGTATACAGGTCTGGAGGCCTCATTTTAAGAAGGATGTGGATCTATTGGAACGAGTACAGAGAAGGGCAACAAGATTAGTGAATGGAACAAAGGGTTGCTCTTATGAAGAAAGGCTTAAATATTGCAAATTACAGTATCAGGAGACTACACCTACGATATGATCTGATTGAGGTGTATAAAGCCTTGAATGGTTTGAGCATGCTCAATGCTGATGGAGTTCTTCCTTTTGCTCAGAATAATCGCCTGAGAGGGCATAAATTCAAATTAAGGAAATACGGTTGTAGGATAGATGTGCGGAAGTTTGCCTTTAGCCAGCGGGTGATTGATAGCTGGAACAAACTTCCATCTGTCGTTGTAGAAGTTGATAGCTTAAATAGATTCAAGGCAGAACTTGACAAGCATTTGAAGGGAGGGGATGGGTGAAATAAGGTTTTTTTTTTGGCTGTTGCTATTATTATTTAGTTATTTATTTTATTTATTTATTTATTTATTTTTTTTTTTGTTGGGATTTATTTATTTATTTATTTTTTTGGCTGGTGCAGCATAAGCCATAGGCTTTCTTGCACCATGCGGCCGTTACTAATACTAATACTAATAAGCTTGCTTTCTTGCATCACGTGCGCTTGCTAATGGTAATACTCACCCGAGAACTCGGACAGTGAGAACTGCCTGTACAAAGGGTACTAGGAAAGTTTTGCAATACAGCTTTGTTTATTTAATTTTTTCAAAGTAATTTCCTCTACATTCAATACACCTCTCCATCCTCCGAAACCAATCTTTAAACCAGTTCTGCCAAGTTTCACTAGGGAGTAAAGCACACTCGTTGTCCCAAGCCTGTAGAAGGTCCTCATCACTGGAAAACCGCCTCCCTTTTAGCTTCATTTTCACATGCGGGAACAGTGCAAAGTCGCAGGGAGCAAGGTCTGGACTGTAGGGAGGGTGCTCAAGAAGTTTCAGTCCTGTCGTGGTCAAATATTCGGTGCAGGCTTTGGCGCGGTGAGCTGGAGCATTGTCGTGATGGAGGTACCAGGTGTCCATTCTTGACTTTGGCCGCAGGTTCTTCATAGATCCAATGACTTTAGGCAGGCATTGTTCAGTATACCACTTAGCTGTGACTGTCTTCTGCGTGTCCAAAACGACACGTTTCACAATTCCACTCGATTTGAAAAATACAGCTATCATTTTCTTCTTTACAGATCGGGATTTTCTGACAATTACGGGTGTGTCGTCATCATCAAAGACCCAAACTTTGTTTTGAGCCTTGGTCGGCAGATCGTAATAGAACAGCCAAGTCTCCTCACCCACCTGTCACGATGTTGTTCACATACCGAGATTGTCCCTTATCAAACTTTTTTAACATCTCTCGGCACCAAGTCACACGTCGTGTCATCTGCTCTTCAGTCAGTTGATGCGGCACCCAGAGAGAACAAAGTTTCTTCACGTGCAAATGATCTTGCAGAATCGAACGAATTGCTGGTGCATTTAGGCCCAAAGTATCCTCTGTCTGTTGGTAGGTCACTCGCCTGTTTTCGTCAAGTATTTTCCTCACAGCAGTAACGATTTCCTCCGTAATAGCTGGACAGGTATTTGGAACGAACAGAGGGGTGAAGTGGAAGTGGGTTTTTTTTTTTTTTTTTTGGCTGATGCTGCATAAGCTTGCTTTCTTTCATCAAATGCCTCTGCTAATGCTAATGCTAAAACTGACATTCGTGGTCTTTCCAACCTCTCAGAATCCTCCAGAGTGAAATTTCCCCTTTGGAATTCTCTATACCACCTGAATATCGTTGTACGATGTGGACAATCATCATCTAGTGCAAGAGTCATTTCTTCTAAGCACTGGTCTATGGTTAAACCACTCACGAAATTATACCGCAAAACTGTCCTTATCTCATTTCGTGACCACGATGCCATCGCAAGCACTTTACACTCTCACTACTAAAGAATAACTGAGCCCATCGACTTGCCGCGGCGGCTACTATGCACGTATGAACATGTCTCAACATGCAGCAACAAGCAGCTTCCTGTGATTCATTGTTGCGTCATATTGCAAAACTTTCCTAGTACCCTTTGTACTTATTAACTACATTCTGTTTATTACGCTGATGAGGGTTACATATCATAGAATTTTTAATTTTAATTTCTGCTTATTATATGGTAAACTAAAGAGTTTTAACTTGATTTTTCATTCACTTTACACTTTGAAGTCAGTTGCCTACTTTAACTATAATTGTGGACATGTTTTTGTTGCACAATGACTTGGGTGCTTGGAAAACCCCACGTTACATTTTAACCTTGAGCCAGGCATGTGGGTTCTCCAAGCCCTCATGCAACCTCCTGTGATGACATACCCTTTGTTTACATGGTCCATACAGCTGAATATCTTAATCCTTTTTAATAAATGTGTTTTCTCCGATTTTCAAAATTCTATAAATCATCTCTCTCTCGTCCATTCATTGAAACCTTACTGTTTTCACTTTATGACAGCATATCTCGTCATTATGTCCACTCCTGCTTCATCTCATCGTAGAATCTGTTTTTTTTTTTTTTTTTATGTAAACCACAAACACGAGAGGCATTAGAACCTATAGTATTTAGTACCGTGCTTCGGTTGGAGGTTGAGAAGACGAAAGATATTTGTTGACATTGGACTTGAACTTCTGTAGACTGTAATTTTCAGGAAATACGTATGAAGAAAGGTTGTTCCAGAAAATGGCAGTTGAATGAATAAACGAGGAAGATGAATAGTTGGTTCTGTGAGTTTGAAGTTGGACAGTAAATGGATGTTGGCTGGTGGCGGTACGGGTTCGGACTGTTTTGAAATAGAGAGAGGAATAATAGAAGCTAATTCAGAAGAACAGTGCCCATGGAAGTATCTGTAGAAGACGCATGCAGCAGAAACAGTACGTCTATGAGACAGCGAGTGAGGAGACACTGTTAGAGATGAGTCATTTATTAACCTAACTGCTCTCTTCTGAATGGAATCAAGAAGCCTGAGAGAGGTTTTGGGGGCACCACCCCAGATGTGGGAACAATATTCCATGGCAGGAAGGATTTGCGATTTATACAGAGTGAGCAGCTGTTTGGAAGAAAAGTAATGCCGAGAGTGAAAGAGAAAACCAAGTTTTTTAGATGTAGAAGAAGCAATATTTGCAATGTGTTTGTGCCAAGAGAGATTAGAAGTCAGGGTAATCCCCAAAAGTGATATATCATTTTTCCTAGAAATCGGAGTGTCACTAAAGATAAGCATAGGAGCAGAAGAATCCTTTTTGCGAGATATAAGACAAGACTGAGTTTTAGAAGGGTTGAAATCAACTAAGTTGTCTTTGCCCCACTGGAGAATTATCTGAAGATCAGTATTTAAGGAATTGGTAGTAGATTTTCGAGAAGTTGAAGCTGATTGAGCAGGACAAGGTTTCTCAAAATGGAAAGTGGAATGCAATTTGCTGTCACTGGCAAAACTATGGATAGGATTTCCAGTCAATGGAAGAAGGCCATTAAAAGACAAGAGGAAAAGAGTGGGGGAAAGAACTGAACCTTGGGGGACACCGGCATTAGTGGAGAAGTTAGAAGACAGAGAGCCACCTACCATCACCCTCAGTGAGCGATCAGAGAGAAAACCGGATAACCAATTACTAAAAACAGTTGGCAAACCATAAGATGGAAGCTTGTTTAGAAGACCTTTATGCCAAACATGGTCGAAAGCCTTTGAGATATCCAGAGCAACTACTTGTGTTTCACAGAATCTTTCCATTGAATTAGTCCATAAATGGGTTACATAAGCCAGAATATCACCAGTCGATCGACACTGACGAAATCTATACTGGCGATTGTTGATCAGATGGAAGCTTTCTAGGTAGTGTTAAAATTTCGCAGTTAATTGATTTCTCCACTACTTTAGAAAGAGTAGAAGTGATTGCAATGGAACGATATTTGGATGGGAGGGATTTGTCACCCTTTTTAGGAACTGCCTGGATATGAAAAAATTTCCAAGCAGAAGGAAAAACACCTTTGGGATAAGAGAGTGAAAAAATGTGGCAAAGAATAGGAGTAAGTTCAGGAGCACAGGTTTTGAGAACAAGTGGAGAAATACCTTCGGGACCTGGAGCTTTCTTAGCATCAAGATTCGTCAAAATCCTTCTGACATCCTTTTGACGGAAGACCACAGGAGGCATTGAATGGAGCATGTTGGGAATAGTGGGAGGTGTTTTACCAAGATCATTAATACATAAGTGGGATACTAGTAGGTCAGCTTTATCACTTCGCTGAAGTGACAACAGAACCATCTGGTTTCGACTGAGGTGGGAGTAGAGATGGGCAAAAGTTGCGGCCAATAGCTTTGGCAAGAAACCAGAATGCTTGGCTACCATTAGGGCAAGTAGCAAGTTTTCTACTCTTAGCCTGTTCAAACTCTAGTTTGGACTGGTTAATTACTGCTTTACAATTGTTGCGAGCTTTAGTGTAAGCAGAAAATCAAACTGAAGAATTAGAAACAAGCCAATTACAATATGCAACATTCTTCTCTTGAACAGTCTTAACACATTTATTGGAAAACCAAGGTTTAGATAAAGGACGAGATTTCAAAGTGGAGTGTGGGATAAAGTATTCCATTCCTGCAAGAATAATTTTGCTGACACGATCTGAGTAAACGTTGACATCAGACCTTTTGAAACGGTAATCCGACCAAGGAAAAGAAGAAAAGAAGTCTCGCAGGTCATCCCATTTTGCATTCTTGTAATGCCAAACAACACGAGGTTGGGAATAGCCATGAGATAAAGGTTCCATTGGAGAAGAGACAATCACCAAGTTGTGATCTGAAGTGCCTAAACGACCTCTCACTTCGACCGTGTACTTAGAAGGATTGTTTGTGGGAAAAAGATCAAGCGTATTGGCTGTATGATTAGGATTGTCCGGTATTCTTGTAGGTAAATGATCAATCTGTGCAAGGTCATTAGTAATTGCAAAAGCCTCAGCATCTCGACCACTTGGGTCGGTGTGACTAGAAAACGAAGCCAGCTGGAGTTGTGAACATTAAAATAACCAAGGAAAATTACCTCACTGTTAGGAAAGTTGGACTGTAGAAAGTCAAGTTGCAAAGAGAGGAAGTCAAAGAGCTCTAAGTGATTAGTGGTGTTGGGCGAACGGTAGAGACAACAGATGAATTTGACACAATGAGGTAGAGAGATTTCAAGCCAGAGAAGATCAAAGAGAGGAGATTTCCAAATTGCCATGTTCCACCTTTGAGGTGAAAAGAATCATACAGCGAATAATTTGGGCATCTGAGCTGAGCAATAGTTGAATCAACCGATAACTGAGATTCTGTCAGAAAAAGTAGCATTAGCATTAGTAGAGGCATTTGATGCAAGAAAGCAAGCTTATGCAGCATCAGCCAAAAAAAAAAAAAAAAAAAACCACTTCCACTTCACCCCTCTGTTCGTTCAAATACCTTTCCAGCTGAGCCTTAAACTTATTTAGGCTATCAACTTCCACGACATGGGGTTTGGCAGACTGTAAGTGGAAATGGACATCGTTGAGATTAGAATTGAGACCACATATATTTGTGAAATAAATTAGGAAGTGCTTGGGAGGTTTAGATCTTTTCGCATATAAGCTTGCTCCATTAGTTTGACAATTCATGGTGTATTCAATAGTGAGAAAAAGTGGGTGGGACATGTATGAAGTAATGAAATTTTTGGATATGGCGTATACATGGTAAGAATATACCCAGATCCTTGACATAACGTGGCCTCGACAATGCTCCCCACATACACACTACTCGGACTCCCTCCAGTCACTATCTGACAGAGTAGAGGTAGCAAGATTATAAACTAGCCGATCCGGAAGTCTCCTAGAGAGTTACCAATAGGTTCGATCCGGTGTACTAACTAGCGGCCGGCCTGCGAACACGTTTTAGAGCTGTACCCTCGAAATGTAAGGAATATTGGATCTCACCATGATGTTCATCATTACCTCAAAAGTCGTCAATCATACTGCATGATGGAAGAGATGGGGAAGGGTTGACAGGAACTTAGCTCTAGAGACTAAACATGGGTTTCACCACTTCAAGCCTCCAATAAGCAATGTGGTGGTATTGCACCAGTTGATGAAAGTCAACTACCACCTAGTACTGCCTGGTAACATAGAAGGGCGGCGTTCCTCCATGTGGTGTGGGCGTCACACCTCGATCCCTGCTTACGTTGGTTCACACCTGTATGGTCACCCACTATGTACTTGTGCATGGAGGTTATTCCCAGGATTACTAACAGTCCCACCATCGTAAAGGTGCAGGCAGATGGTTTCGCTGTCACCAACCTGTCGGACTTCGCCGAAATTGTGTCCTCTTGACTTGAGTGTTACCCGAATATCAGTTCCGTCAGCGTTTTAGACTCACAGGTAGCAAGTACAGCTTGTCTGGCATATCTGAGAGAATGTCTGTGACAACCTCAAGGACCAATCTGGCTAACATCCAGTTGATGAAGAGTGCAAGTTGTTTGATTGCCATTTTCTCCTCGGTGAATTATAGATAATAAAGGGAGATAATATTCATACGTGAGATTCTGTTTTTCTAAAAATAATTTAATATGTTTGGTTTTTTTTAAATAAATTATTTTTCACTCTTGTGTTCATAAAACAATGAAAATGAAAGTGGAACCAAAAAGCGGACAAATTTGAATTATTTCTTTCTGCTTTTTAATGTTATAAATGGGGAAACTAACCCCATTTAGCAAGTATGAATATTAGGAATAGAAAATCACTGGCACACCCAGTTACAGGTTATATAGCCATGGGCATGTACTATTATTTTTTTCAAAATATAAGAGTGTTGACACCCAGTTCTTCCTACTTAAATTAATATTGTTCAAATATAAGATAGATTATCATACCTTTTTGTAGGAAATTTCTTCACCCGGTGATCACATCAAACTGATCCTGAATATATGATATAATATAAAAGATCTAAGTTTATAGTGCGAAAACATCCTTATTAAAAGATTGTAAAATTATGCGGTTTTTTTTAAAAATTCCAGTTGTCTACTTTCTGCTACCAAGGAAGAGCAAATATCAGCCAATGCACATAAATCTATCCCAAATCTAACCTAAATCTAAACCAACAGCAATGATGGACTAGAAACAGAAGACAGTTCTTAAACTATATTAAAAACTGAATTAAAAGAAGTCTAGTCTAAAATATTTTAATTCAGTTTTTAATAGTTTTTAATATGGTTTGACAATTGTCTTCTGTTTCTAGTCTTTCATTGCTGTTGGCTTTAGTTTGGGGTGGATTGGTGTGCTATATTAGTTTTATAAAAAAAAACCGCAGAATTTTACAATCTTTTATTTATTATATAAAGAATATTTTCATGTTATGAACTTGGATCTTTTATATTATATTATATTAACCAGATCAGTTTAACATGAGCGTTGGGTGAAGAAATTTCCTACAAAAATGTGTGATACTCTCTCTGTCTTATTTTTGAACAACTATTATATGTTTAAAGGCAAAGGTAGGTTGCTAGATCCATTATTACATTTTCTTCTTGGGTTTTTTTAAGCAAGCATTCTGGTTTCATTTATAACAACTTAATATCAACGACAGTATCTTAAACCTTGTTAGTGAATACAGTCAGTCCTCGTATAACACGTGTTTGCATTAGACGAATTCGATCATACACGATTTATAAATAGGGGAAGGATATCTTATATAACATGAACCGAATTCGCTTGTGCACGATTCGCCTTTGTGTTTACAAGAAATGGCAGTCGAACGCAGAATCACCCCAACCGAACGCAGCACGACAGGAATGAAGGGAAGATTCTGAAAATGTATTTGTTTTTTATATCAGTGAAGGGGAAACACATTTCACCATAATAACTTAAAAACGAACACAATTCCAGCTATCGGTATAATCGCAAATGCAATTAGATCGAGTTTAGCATTAGCATTAGTAGAGGCATTTGATGCAAGAAAGCAAGCTTATGCAGCATCAGCCAAAAAAAAAATATAAATAAATAAAAAATAACCACTTCACCCCTCTGTTCGTTCCAAATACCTGTCCAGCTGAGCCTTAAACTTATTTAGGCTATCAACTTCCACGATAAGGGATGGAAGTCTGTTCCACATACCAACCACCTGCTGGCTAAAGGCAAATTTCCGCACATCTATACTACATCTGTCTTTCCTCAATTTGAATTTATGCCCTCTCAGGTGATTATTCTGAGCAAGAGGAAGAATCCCATCAGCATTGAGCATGCTCAAACCATTCAAGGCTTTGTACACCTCTATCAGATCACCTCGCTGGTGCCTAGTCTCCAGACACTGTAATTCACAAATAAGCCTTTCTTCGTAAGAGCACCCCTTTGTTCCATTCACTAATCTTGTTGCCCTTCTCTGTACTCGTTGCAGCAGCTCTACATCCTTCTTTAAATGAGGCCTCCAGGCCTGTATACAGTATTCTAGGTGTGGCCTGACCATTGCCTTATACAAGGGAATAATCACCTCCTTATCCCTGCTAGAAAAATTCCTATATATCATTGACAATACACCATGAGCTACTCTTGCAGCCTGTCTTCACTGCTCAGAAAACTTCATATCTACCTGCACAACCACCCCCAGGTCCCTTTCATTCTCTACCACTGTCAGTGTAGTACCACAGAGTTGATACATTGCTCTGGGGTTGCTGTTTCCCATATGTAGTACTTTATATTTGTCAATGTTAAACTTCATTTGCCACCTCTCAGCCCATCTGCTCAACCTTTCCAGATCCTCTTGCAGCAGCATAGTGTCAGTAGTGTCCTTGACAACCCTGCCAACCTTCGTATCGTCTGCAAACTTGGACATTAAGCTTGATATACCATCATCAATATCATTTATAAATACAGAAAACAATAAAGGACCCAATAGTGAACCCTGAGGGACTCCACTAATAACATTAGTCCATGAAGAGCAGTGTCCATCGATTACCACTCTCTGTCTTCTCCCCTTCAACCACCCCTTTATCCATAGCAGATATTTGCCTCCAATGCCACACTGCTCCAATTTGTGCAGCAGTCTTCCATGTGCAACAGTATCAAAAGCCTTTCTAAGATCCAAGTATATAATAAGTTATTCCCTGAATCCAGTTCTTTTGTGACTGCATCAATAGTATCCAATCAAATTGGTCAGGCAAGACTTCCCCTTAACAAAACCATGCTGTGTCCGAGCTATAACTGAAGTCTTGTCTAAATGATCCTGCAGTACTTCTTTAACTAGTGCCCCCATTAAATTCCCTGGAACAGAAGTTAAACTCACAGGTCTATAATTGCTTGTGTCAGCCTTTGATCCTCCTTTGTGAATTGGGGTCACATTTGCACATCTCCAGTCTGTGGGTACCTCCCATGAGTCCAAGGAAGCTCTCATAATTATGGCTAAGGGTTTGCTTACTTCCTTTGCTGCCTCCTTTAATATAACTGGATAGATCCCATCCACCCCAGGTGCCTTTCTTGTGTTTATCTTCAACAATTTCTCCTCCACTTGACTCTTAAGTCTGCTTTCGACTGTGTCCACCGGCCTGCCTTATGGAAACTACTAGAGGTTGAACATGTACCTCGAAAAGTCATCACACTCCTCCAAACTGCATACAACGGTTTAACCAGCCAGGTGCGCATCCAGAACGATTTATCTGAGGAATTTACCATCCAAACTGGAGTCCGTCAAGGGGATGTAGCCTCCCCGTTGCTTTTCAACATCGTGGTCGACGCCATTATGAGGCAAGCATTCAGAAACAGACAGGGCATACAATATGACAAGGATCACTATGTGACTGACCTGATGTTTGCTGATGATAGTGCTATCCTTGCCAGTAACGACGCTGAAGCCACGGACATCCTCTACGACATTGTCCGCATTGCCCGGCCATACGGTTTGAAGATCAATGCTGGTAAGACAAAGGCCCTGACAACAGATGGGTCGCAAGCCACCATCTATCTCGAAGGCGTCCAGATCGAGCAAGTGCAGGACGTTAAATACCTTGGGTCGCTGGTCCAGGAGAAGAAAGTTGCAATCACCATGGAAATCCACAGCAGAATTGGACAGGCGGCCACTGCGTTCGCCTCGCTCAAATGGTGTCTGTGGAAGAGGACCAACATTTCCACAAAAGACTAAAATCCGACTCTTCCGGACTTTGATCCTGCCCATTCTTCTTTACGGATCGGAAACATGGATTTGTCTCAAGTTAGATTTGAACAAACTTGAGGTATTCCAAATGCGATGCCTGCGGCAGATCTTGGGCATCTCTCTTCGCGACCGCATCACTAATGATACCATCCGCGCCAGATGCCAACAGCAACCAACCATTGCCGACCAAATCCAGAAGCGAAGGCTAAGATGGTTTGGCCACGTATGTATAATGGGCACGAACAGAATACCATCCAGACTCCTTTGGAGACAACGACCCACCCAATGGAGCATCCAACGGACCGCGCCTAGGAAATCGTGGGCCAAGCAAGTGGAAAATGACTTGAAGAGCCGACGTCTCGACCTTAACCAGGCCAGGACTGACGCCATTGATCGTAAGGTATGGAAGAACATCACAGAGCAAGTCCGAAACACTGCGGCACCTACAGCAGCATACTGGTTGCGTGGCCAACCGCCTCCCCCATCTGCCAGCTAAGAACCAAAGAAGAAGAAGAAGAAGAACTTGGTTACAGATCAACTTGTATATATCATAGGCTTCTGTGTCACGTGTTAATTTGTATGTATCCCATGCATTTTTCTTCTCTGCCATATGCCTCATTGTTCATCTGACATCCATTTAGGCCTAAACCTTGAACAATATTTCTTAGTTGGTATGTAAAGCCTAGTAGCTTCCAAGATAAGTTCTTTGAATGCTTCCCATTTTGAATTTGCTGTTGGTAACATCATCAGTTGATCCCACTGTATAGAATTTAAATACTGTCGCAGTCCATCGTAGTCACCTTTACGAAAGCAATACCCCTTCCCTTTACCACTATAACTGAAGTCTTATATTGAGCAGATTCTTAATGCATGAAGAATCACTACTGATAATCAAATCAAAAGTATTACTCCCTCTAGTTGCCTCCCGAACGTGCTGATGTAGAAAACAATCATCCAATAAATCCACAAAAGCCCTGCTAGTGTGTGAGTGACCATCCCCCAAATTCCAATCAATATCTGGGAAATTAAAATCCCCCATTATAAGACTCTCTGATTTACTGGCCCACTCTATTTCTCTGTGCAGTTTATTTTTATACTCATCAGAGTCATTAGGCCTATAGCACACTCCTACTCTCAATTGTGATGTCCCAATGCTTATGTCACACCAAACTGACTCAACACTGCACTGTCCAGCGATGTCGACTGGCTTCACTTCCTTGGATTTTATGTGTTTCTTAACTTATAGCATAACCCCTCCTCCCTTCCTATCCTGTCTATCCTTTCTGTAGACATTGTACTCCCCAAATTCCAGTTCTGTATTCCTTATATCTGTGTGACACCACGTCTCTGAAATCCCAACAATATCTGCCTTTGATGTTTTGAGCAATACCTCAAATTCATCAAATTTATTTACTAAACTCCGAGCATTGGTGTACACGCAAGTATACATGCACCTGCTCTTCCTCTTAGCCACCCTAACACAACCCATGTGTTTACTTGTACCCCCATGATTCCCAGCAGTCTCTGAGTTTATTACCAGTTTATAACAGATTCCACTAGCAGAAACGCAACTGGAAATTATTGTTATTGTTTTATGATAGTTACCCCTAGAAATGTGTTTTAGTAAAATGTGAGGTGTTAATCGAGTATCTCTGTCTTTACGGTGTTGTTTATTCAGTTACTACACGCGCGCAGCTTTGTTTATGTGTATCAAGCGTGCCTCCTCGTTTTGTAATTTTGCTTTATTCCCTAAAAATGAGTAAAATACTTAAAAGGTGTGAAAAGGAAGCGTCCTGATGACGACACTGCAGATTCAGAGAGAAAAGGAAAAGCAATATCGATAAACAGAGGCAGATTGGGTCAAAAATTCTTACCCGGGAAAATTAAAGTGGCCTCATACTATGGTTTATGGCCAAAATCACAGCGGCCTCCAGCCCACCGGGGTTTCCCCGGTAAGGCTTATGGCCAGTCCGCCTGTCGATAGAGGAAAAATATGAACTTGTGAAATGCTTTGAGCGAAATGAAAGAGCATGTGATATTGCACGTGCTACAGACCTAAATTAGTCAACCCCGAGAATTACAATGAATGCAGAGAAAATAAAAACAACTTTCATAGCAGGAACAACTCAAAGTGTAATTAAAATCCATTTTATCGAGACACAAAGAATTGGAAGAGATGGAGCGGCTGTCATCTGTTTGGATAGAAAATCAAACAAAAAACAAGTTTGCTTACGATAGAAGCAAAAGCATTAGCAATATTTTATTACGTAATAGTCGTAATAAAATACGTATTTTATTACGATTATTTATTGTGTTCGGTAATGTTTTGGTTACAAATGTGTGTTCAATCTTGGGTGGTCGGCACCTAACCCTATTTTTCCCATAGGGCTTGTTGTTCATATTGCACGATTTTGCATTGCACGAGGGTTTCTAGGAACACAACTATCGTGGTATACGAGGACCGACTGTATAAATAAATATATAAAGAATACATATCAGTATCTGTCATAAATATATTTGTCTTTTTTTGGTTATAGATTTTCAAACTATTTTACTTGATAAAAATTAAAGAAAAGAAAAACGTGGTATTATCACAGAATGATTAAATTAAACACAAGCACTTCTTTGGTGCATGAAGATATTACTGAAACTACAAGTATTTTTTTTTGTTTGTTTTCCTGTAAACTACATTTACCTGTTTATTTTTATTTTTGCTTGTATATGGGTAACAGTAATTCCTTGTAAAAAAAAAAAAAAGAAAATACATTAATAATATTTGCTGTGACTTTAAGTGATATGTGTTATAAAAAAAAAAGTGTTTAAGAGTTTAGTTTATAAGCCAATCCATACAAATAACTGTTTAATGATAGTTTCTCTGTTATCATAAAACCATAGACCATGGTAATGAAAGGATAAATATATAGAGAGAAAACACATCAAATTCTGTCTCTGTGAATAAAAAAAAAATTAAAAAATTAAAAT
Source organism: Mastigoproctus giganteus (assembly GCF_048544385.1). Classification (NCBI taxonomy): domain Eukaryota; kingdom Metazoa; phylum Arthropoda; class Arachnida; order Uropygi; family Thelyphonidae; genus Mastigoproctus; species Mastigoproctus giganteus. Next base: position 269,311,555 of record NC_143576.1, on the reverse strand, counting down.
AAAAAAAATGCCAGCAGTATGGCAAGACAGGAGTGAAAATAGTCAAAATTAAACTTAAGAATCAAACCAAACAGGGAGGGAAGAGAGCGGTAACAAGAGTAAAAATATTGCAGCAGAATATCTCTAAGATAATTTAGAACATCTAATTATAAGAATATTAATTCATTAAATTTTGAAAGCCAATTAAAATAGAAACTTAATGCCGCCCCCTCTGATGAGCACCAGGTCCAAATTTATGTGAAATACCACCAACAGAGATCAGAGCACTACAATAAAACAAAACAAAAATAGACTGACCATTATGCCCATCTCAACAGAGGACCCCAAGGCCAATAATGGTCAGGGAATCGCTGCATTTCGATCGCTAGACAAATTGCCACAGAGGCGAGTCGATCGAAATATCAGTCCGCCACCCGATCCCCAGATTGAACTGGCAATGCAGAACACCTGAATAGTGGTAGTCCTGTTGCAGCGAAAATTAAAAATAGAATAGATACGAGCACTCCAGTGCAAAGCCACACTACTGACAAAAGTAATCTTAAACAGTTTATATAGACTAAAAATTAACTATGGATGGCAGCACAGGCGCAGCGTTAGGAATTTGCCCGCTACTGTCTTGTGATATACTTATACATATATTTGAATAACGTTTAAAATAGTTGGAAACTGAATTGTTCATGATAAAAATAAAATAAAAAGGTAGAGCAAGGTGTTTTATTTTACTGTAGTGTTCTGATCTCTGTTGGTGATATTTCACATAAATTTGGGCCTGGTGCCCGTCAGAGGGGGGGGGGGGTGCCATTAAATTTGTATTTTAATTGGCTTTCAAAATTTAATGAATTATTATTCTTATAATTAGATGTTCTAAATTATCTTAGAGATTTTCTGCTGCAATATTTTTACGCTTGTTACCCCTCTCTTCCCTCCCTGTTTGGTTTGATTCTTAAGTTTAATTTCGAATAGTTTCGCTCTTGTCTTGCCATACTGCCGGCATTTTTGTATTTTGAACTCTCGTTCTAATTTATTTGTATGGTTATATTTCAAGCATCATGTTGAGGAATATGCTTTTTGCTACCTCTGGTGTTTGCTGTACCTTTTTATTTTATTTTTATCATGAAAGCTTCAGTTTCCAACTATTTCAAACATTATTCAAACATATGTATAAGTGTATATATATATATATATTAAAAGGTTGATATAGTAGAATTTGGTAGTGCAAAAACATCGGATTAGAAATGACGTCACAAGCTGAGTTAGTTAAGGTGCAGATTGCAGTCTGTTCTAATTTTATTAATAACCTTAAGTTATCTATGATTTTAAAATTTATAAATAAGTCTTCCCCTAACATGGATATATATATATTCGTGTAAAGATCTTAAAACACACAAGATGTAATTAGTTTGTATAGTTATTAAAGAGCATAAAAAAATCAGTTTGCATGAATAATAACACTTGTACATTAAAAAAAAAAAAAAGCAGTAACATATACAGCAGACTCTCGATTTACAAAGATAGGGCAGTTGCCTCCGTAGCCAGGTGGGAAGGAGCAGCAGTGTGTAGCGCACGCTTCTTGATTAGACCGGGGTTCGAGCCCGTTACCACCAAATACGGAGGATCCGGAAAGGTCAGGGAATGACCACCGAATTTCTCCGAGCAATATGGCCTTAGTTGCTAATGCTCCTAAAAAACCAAATAACAACAACAACAAAGTTCGGATTAACCGGGACACTTGAAGATTTCAAATAAAAAAAAAAATAAATAAATAAAAAAATCAACCAGAAATCATAAAATTTAAGTAATAAATAGAATAGGTATAAAACAGATGTTTTGCAAGTCATAAATAAGTGACAAGCGGCATTATAAATCATCATTTTGACATAATATACCTATTATCGTGCTACCCCCGCTGTCTTCAGACCTACCACTCAAGAAAAAAAAAAAAAAGAGAGAGAGAGAGAGAGAGAGACCAAATGTTTAGTTTGTTTAAGTGCGTTGCGTCGATTGTTGTATTCCGTCACATCCCAAAAGGACAAATTTTGTTTTGTTATTTATGTCAGGGATGTCAATGTTTTTTTTATAATTTTTTTTTTTTTTTTTTTTTTTTTTTTCCCGTTTAGAAATCGAGAAAATTATGTGTAAACGCAAAAGAATTGCGCTTTTAGTTTAAACAAAAACTTGAAATTATTCAAAATTTTGAAAATGGTGCAACCGTTAAATCTCTAATGAACCATTATAATGTTGGTGACCAAACCATACGCGACATTGTAAAAAATAAAGGGAAGGTATTTGATTTAAAGTGGACATCCTAAAAATATAGGAAAGCTATAGACATAAAATCGACATCACAAAAAAAAAAAAAAAAAGAGTAATTGTATTGGACATGAGTAGTGCATGGTAAGTTTTTTTCACTTTTTATCTATCGCCATACTTTTTCCATAGGTTGCTGTACATTTTTCGATCCAGTAAGTCCCTGACTTATGCAACTACAGATTTATGTAATTTTTTTTTCACTCAGATTTTTTTTATTATTATTATTTTTTTTTTTTTTTTAGGATTGTAAAATTAAAGAAAAAAAAGGGAAAAAAAGTAAAATAAGCAATCAATAACGACGATCACAGCATGCACAAATTGTCCAAGTCAGGTATAGAGTAACAAGCGAAAAATACAATTTTATGCATTCATTTATGGAAAAAATACCTTTATTTATTCTTACAATTTATTTATTGGGTTTTTTTATATGGACTGAAGATTTCAGTGCAGGGGAGACACATTTTACCATAATAACTTAAAAACCCACAGAATTCCAGCTATCAATATCATCGCAAATGCAAGAAGATTGAGTTTACTACCCATTTATAATTAGATGCACGAACAGAAAAGCCCAGTAACCCTGAAAGTGCAAATTGTTTTTATTGTTAAACTTGACTTCCAGAAATGTGAGCTCGTGCGGGGTGATAATAGTGAGTTTTCCCCTTAATCCTGTGAAATTCTTTACAGAAAATTTCATGTTGACTGTTATCATGGTGCCAAATAAGGGAATATGTGACAGCACTACTAGTAAATCTACCAACAAAAGGAAAGCGATCGAGTTGGATCAGAAAATTAAACTAATAAGGATGTATGAAAATGGTCAAACATTAACAAATATCACGCTGAATTCAGATTTGTCAATAGTAATATAGTAGCAATATGTTATTAGCCATTCCCGAGTTATGTAAAACTTGACGAAGTAAGAAGTCCTGGAAATATCTCTTAGATATGTTGGGGACTTCTGCATTTTTGGATTAACTGGGAAATCGATTATTCGGGATTTGTTTTTTACCATCTGTCTCGGAAAATCGAGAGTCTAATGTACTAAAAATAATTTTAATACAGCCCCTTAGTTAGTGGAGAAAGACTTGAACAATTATATGAGTAATATGCCCAAATTATGTTCTGTTTACAGTAGAGAATTTTGATCGAGAAAACAAGTTTTGTTGAATTGGGCATGTTGACCCAAGATTTTTGCAAAAACAAAAAAAATTCTATAAAATTTATGCAATTCATCAAAAATACATTTTTCCTATTATTATTATTTTAATATTTTTGTTTTTGCTTATTTCATTTTAGAATTCTGAAATTACTCAATTTACTCCGTTTATCTTGTAGATTTTTAGTCTGAGTGATGGCAGTTGAACTCTAGCTAATTGTAAGGTTTTGAATTTGGGGAAAATAAATCTAGGGTGATATACTGACTAGAGGGACGAAGAAATAAAGGTGGTTCAGGTTAAGAAAGATTTAAGGGTTATGATTCAAGCACATGCAAAGTTTTCTTTGCAGTATAAACAGGCAGCTAGAATGGCTCAGGGTGTACTACTGCCTTCAATCAATAGGTCCATACCCATCAGGGACAAGTATGTTATATTCTTCTCTGTAAAGTGATTGTGAGCCCTCATTCGGAATATTGTATTTAGGTCTGGAGGCTACACCTAAAAAAAAAAAAAAAAAAGTCATAAAATTCGACAGGTATCTACAGCTAAATTAGTAGTAGTAGTAGTAGTAGTGGCATGTGATACAAGAAAGCAAACTTTCTTGGTAAAGAAATAAAGATGGTAGATGACTTTCATCAACCGGTGAAATACCACCACTTTGCTTATTGGAGGCTTGAAGTGGTGAAACCTGTGTTTAGTCTCTAGAGCAAAGTTTCCGGCATCCCCCTCCCCCTCATACTTCTTCAACCCATGCACGGTACTAAGTACTATAGGTTTTGATACCTTTCGTGTTTGGGGGTTTCATAAAAAAAAAAAAAAAAAAGTGTATGAGCTTATGCAGCATCAGCCAAAAAAAAAAAAAAAAAAAAAATCACACCTTTCCCTACAAATGCCTGTCCAGTTACTCCTTAAATTTATTTCACCTATCAACTTCCACAGCGACAGATGGAAGTTTGTTCCAGCAATTAACCACCCGCTGGCTAAAGGCAAAGTTCCGCACATCTATTCTACATCTGTCTTTTCTTAATTTGAATTTATGCCCATTTAGGTGTGTAATCTGAACAAGTGAAAGGATCCCATCAGAATTCAGCGTACTCAACCGATTCAAGGCCTTATACACCTCAATCAGATCACAGCGCAGGTGCCTAGTCTCCAGCCACTGCAATTTGCAGAACGTAACCCTCTCTTGGTAAGAGGATCCCTTCATTCTCCTCACCAATCTTGTTGCCCTTCTCTGTACACTCTCAAGCAAATCTAAATCTGCATACTTCTTAAAATGAGGCCTCCAGACCTGTACACAGTACTCAAGACATGGCTTGACCATTGCCTTGAGTATACAGAGGGACAATCACCTTCTTTTCCCTGCTAGCAAAATTCCTGTATATCATTGACAAAACCCCATGACCTGCCTTGGCAGCCTGTCTGCATTGCTCAGAAAACTTCATATCAGACTGCACAATTACTTACAGGTCTTTTTCTTTTCTACCTCCTTAAGTGTAGTACCACTCTGTTGGTACGTTTCTCTACTTTGCATTTGGCAACGTTAAACTTCAGTTGCCACTTCTTAGCCCATCTGCCCAAATTTTCTAGATACTGTTGCAGTAGCACACACTGTCATTACTGTCCTTAACAACCCTGCCAAAGTTTGTATCATCTGCAAACTTCAACACTAAGCCTGATATACCTTCATCAATATCATTGATAAATATACAAAACAACAGTGGACTCAACACCGAACCCTATGGGACTCCACTAATAACATTCGTCCACAAAGAGCAGTACCCATTGATTACCATCCTCTGTCTTCTCCCCCTCAATCATCCTTTCATCCATTGTAGCAACTTACCCTTAATACCATTCTGCTCCAATTTGTACAATAGTTTTCCATGCACAACTTGTCCAAAGCTTTCCTGAAATCCAAGTATATGATATCAAAATTATTTTTTGCATCCAGTTCCTTTGTAACCACATCATAATATCCTATGAAATTTGTCAGAGAAGACTTTCCCTTAAAAAACCCATGATGTGTCTGAATTATTGCTGCACTCTTGTCTAGGTGATCCTGCAATACATCTTTAACCAGTGACTCCATTATTTTACCCGGAACAGAAGTTAAACTAACTGGTCTATAATTACTCGTGTCACCCTTCGATCCCCCATGTGAATTGGGGATACATTTGCACATCTTCAGTCCATGGGGACCTCCTCTGAGTCCAAGGATACTCTCATAATTATGGCAGTGAGTTTGCTTAGTAGCTTTTCTGTCTCCTTTAATATAACTGTATAGATCCCATCCACCCCAGGTGCTTTTCTTACGTTTAACTTCAACAGTTTCTCTTCCACTTTGCTCTCAGTTATTACAAAATCATTAAGCACCCTGCTACAATTTGATAACCTTCTGCCATTTTCAAACCTTAATAACTCCTCATGTGTGAATGTAGATGCAAAATACTCATTCAATTTGTTTGCTATCTGAGCAGGATCATCAACAGTTGAACCATCGATATCAAGTGGGCCAATCAGATTCATCCCCTTCCTTTTAGAGTTTATATAAGTAAAGATCCTTGCTGTTTTTCTTATTATTATCTTTTGCCAAAGATTTCTCGTAATCTGCATTCGCCTGCCTAACCTCCTTTGTAACCTGATTACAGACTAGCTTATATCTGCCATAGGCTTCTGAGTTGCTTGATAATTTATATTCATCCCATGCATTTTTCTTCTATGTCATGAGTCTCATTAGTTCATTTGATAATCATTTAGGCCTAAACCTTGAACAATATTTCTTGATAGGTATGAAACTTTTAGTAGCATCCACGATTAATTCCTTGAATGCTTCCTACTTAGAATTTACTGTTGGTAACATCAACAGTTGATCCCACTGTACAGAATTTAAAAACTGTCTTTACGGAAGCAAAAACCCTTTCCGTTACCCCTGATGGTAATTATATCTCTAAGTGAATCCCACATCAGTACACTGTGATCACTGCCACTTAGTAGTTCCTTTATCTGCAAATTCTTAATACATGAATGATCACTGCTGATAACCACATCAAGAGTATTACCCTCTCTGGTTCCTCTCTGGTTCCTTCTCTGTTTATTTTTAGAAGTGACAAATTATGATTTTTTTATATATATGAGGTGCATTCAATAACTTATTTACCTACCTATGAAGGAAATGAGATATAGGCAAAAATATGATTTTATTTTTCAGCGTAACTTCCTTGAACTTTTATACACTTGTTCCATTTTGAGCAATGAGGAAATCCCAGATAAATAAAAATTCTTTGTCCTGTCCATTAGAGAATACAGAAACGGTAGACTCGAGTTCATTATCAACAGCAAAGAAATGTCCACATACGTTTTTCTTGAGGTGTCAAAACAGGAAATAGCCACTGGGGGCCAGATCCAAATGTAAGGTGGATTGATGAATAAGTTCTGTAAAATCACAGTCTCTCAAAGCAGCAGCAACAGCATGTGGCCTATGCACTGGTGTGTTGTCATGTAGAATCAGCACACCTCTGGAAAGTTTTCCATGGAATTTTTCCTTTATGAAGTCCCTTAGGTTGTACAGTAGGAATGCATATGACTCCCCAGTTACTGGTTGCTTGTGTTCCAAATAGTGAGTGAATGTACAAAATTCCTTGGCATCCCAAAAAATGTTGGTCATAATCCTCCCAGCTGAAGGTTGTGTCCGAAATTTTTTAGGTTGTGGGGAGTACTTTTCTGCTTCCATTGCATTGATCCTGGGATCTCAGGATCCCAGAAATGAACCCATGTTTCATTACTCATAACATTTCTGGAGATGAAAGTTTCAGAATTCCTTCCATAAAGCTCTAAATTCTCCTCACAACACCGTACTCTGAATTGCTTCTGGGCAGGCATCAGAAATCTGGGGACCCACCTTTCATTGACCTTACTCTTCCCCAAACGTTCATTTACAATGGTTATAACTGTTCCCTCAGATATGTGGAACAGACTTCCATCCCTTGTCGTGGAAGTTGATAGCCTAAATAAGTTTAAGGCTCAGCTGGACAGGTATTTCGAACAAACAAAGGGGTGAAGTGGAAGTGGTTATTTTTTATTTATTTATTTTACTTTATTTTTTTGTTTTTTTTTGGCTGATGCTGCATAAGCTTGCTTTCTTGCATCAAATGCCTCTACTAATGCTAATGCTATATACTTGGATCTTAGAAAGGCTTTTGATACTGTTGCACATGGAAGACTGCTGCACAAATTGGAGCAGTGTGGCATTGGAGGCAAATTGCTGTTGTGGATAAAGGGGTGGCTGAGGGGGAGAAGACAGAGAGTGGTAATCAATGGACACTGCTCGTCGTGGACTAATGTTATTAGTGGAGTCCCTCAAGGCTCAGTGTTGGGTCCATTATTGTTTTCTGTATTCATAAATGATATTGATGATGGTATATCAAGCTTAATGTCGAAGTTTGCAGATGATACAAAGGTAGGCAGGGTTGTCAAGGACACTACTGACACTATGCTGCTGCAACAGGATCTGGAAAGGTTGAGCAGATGGGCTGAGAGGTGGCAAATGAAGTTTAACATTGACAAATGTAAAGTACTACACATGGGAAACAGCAACCCCAGAGCAACGTATCAACTCTGTGGTACTACACTGACAGTGGTAGAGAATGAAAGGGACCTGGGGGTGGTTGTGGAGGCAGATATGAAGTTCTCTGAGCAGTGCAGACGGGCTGCAAGGGTAGCTCATGGTGTATTGTCAATGATATATAGGAATTTTTCTAGCAGGGATAAGGAGGTGATTATTCCCTTGTATAAGGCAATGGTCAGGCCACACCTAGAGTACTGTATACAGGTCTGGAGGCCTCATTTCAAGAAGGATGTAGAGCTGCTGGAACGAGTACAGAGAAGGGCAACAAGATTAGTGAATTAAACAAAGGGGTGCTCTTACGAAGAAAGGCTTAAGTTTTGCAAATTACAGTGTCTGGAGACTAGGCACCAGCGAGGTGATCTGATAGAGGTGTATAAAGCCTTGATTGGTTTGAGCATGCTCAATGCTGATGGGATTCTTCCTCTCACTCAGAATAATCACCTGAGAGGGCATAAATTCAAATTGAGGAAAGACAGATGTAGGATAGACGTGCGGAAATTTGCCTTGAGCCAGCGGGTGATTGGTTGGTGGAACAGACTTCCATCCCTTGTCGTGGAAGTCGATAGCCTAAATAAGTTTAAGGCTCAGCTGGACAGGTATTTTGAACGAACAGAGGGGTGAAGTGGAAGTGGGTTTTTTTTTTTTTTTTTTTGGCTGATGCTGCATAAGCTTGCTTTCTTGCATCAAATGCCTCTACTAATGCTAATGTCACATTCCCTAGATATTTGGGATACCTTTAAATATCTCATTCAGGACAAGGGTTTCCACAGCTTGGCACATTTCTTGTGTGGTTGCTGTCATAGGCCTTCCTAGTCATCGATCATCTTTGATGGACTCTCTACCCCCCACTAAAATTGTTTTGACTCGAATTTCACATGGTACTCTGAAGGTACACTCATTCTTTTTTTTTTTTTTTTTTTTTTTTTTTTTTTGTATTAGCAGGCAGCCCCTAGCCAGAAACTAGCAACTCCACTATATACATATATTATTTTGCACCTTCAGATGATATACAGATTCATGTGATATACATATAACTATGATATACAGAAATATAAATTGAGTCACAAGGAACTATAGGACAAGCACATGCCACAATGAGCCATATGAAATGAATAAGACCAAAATGGCGGAAGGTGTATAATAGGTGTATAAAGCCTTGAATGGGTTGAGTATGCTCAATGCTGATGGGATTCTTCCTTTTGCTCAGAATAATTACCTGAGAGGGCATAAATTCAAATTGAGGAAAGACAAATATAGGATAGACGTGAGGTAATTTGCCTTTAGCCAGCGGGTGGTTGGTTGGTGGAACAGACTTCCGTCCCTTGTCGTGGAAGTTGATAGCCTAAATAAGTTTAAAGCCCAGCTGGACAGGTATTTCAAATGAACAGAGGGGTGAAGTGGTTATTTTTTATTTATTTATTATTTTATTATTTTTTTTTTTGGCTGATGCTGCATAAGCTTGCTTTCTTGCATCAAATGCCTCTACTAATGCTAATGCTAAGGAGCCACTGATCTTTTTTTTTTTTTTTTTTTGGTAGTTGCCGCATTGGCTTCTGTGGCCATAATGCACCTCCCAAGGTTTTTGCAGTACTTTGATCCAAGCCCGAGGCGGGAATCGAACCCACGACCTTTGGGTTGCCAGGAAGGCACTCTACCCACCTAGCTAGCCCGGTCGGCCCCACTGATCTTATGAAGCCAACATGAGATGATAGTCTATATGCCTTCTATTCTTCTTTCCTCAAGTTCAAGAAGCACTAATAATCTCTGGAACAATTTCTTGAAAAACATTTTGGAAAGTCTGAAAATCCTCCTCAGTCTTAATTAATTGAGCCTCATCGCCCTCAATCAGGTGAACAAGATTTTGACTGACAAATAAATATTCATTTCTGAGAACCAAGTACTCATTACAATAATATAAAACATGACTCCATGTCTCCAGAGCCATGCAGTGACACTGCAACCTTTCTGAAACACCCAGCTGATTCAGCTTTGCTAAATATGAGCCATGACTGGTTAATAAAAACATAGTATGTAGATTAGGCACAAACCATTTTTCTGATGGAACATCAACAACATAGGTTAAGAACCTACGAGTTATTTCACCTTTATTTGAGTTAGCCCATCTATGATTCCAAAGAGTTGTTAAGATAGGTAAGATTCGCTTAGCCCCATTCTTAGGATCATTAGTCAAATCCAACTCAAGATCATGAATAATAAAAGGAGTTGCATGCCGAATGTTGAAAGTCATTACTATGTAAATCAGAAAGAAGTAAATTGGCATTTTCCTTGTGGCAATCTGTAACACATCAGTGGAGACAGTTCTACAAACTAGAACCATCTTTAGAAGCATCCTCTGAATGGAATACAGTTTTTTTTATATATATATATATATATTAAATTAACACAGTCTATTCAAGCTCAGATACAATAAGAAACAATAGGAAGAAAAACACAGTCGTCAGTATACCACTGATGATGGTATATCATTCTTAATGTACAAGTTTGCAGACGATACGAAGGTTGGCAGGGTTGTTAAGGACACTAATGACAGTATGCTGCTGCAACAGGATCTAGAAAAGTTGAGCAGATGGGCTGAGAAGTGGCAAATGAAGTTTAACATTGACAAATGTAAAGTGATACATATGGGAAGCAGTAACCCCAGAGTAACGTATCAACTCTGTAGTGGTAGACACTGACAGTGGTAGAGAATGAATACACTGACAGTGGTAGAGAATGAAAAGGACCTGGGGGTAATTGTGCAGGCAGATATGAAGTTTTCTGAGTAGTGCTTATGATCTGCAAGAGTAGCTCATGGTGTCTTGTCAATGATATACATAAATTTTTCTACCAGGGATAAGGAGGTGATTATCCCCTTGTATAACGCAATCGTCAGGTCACACCTTGATATTGTAAAAAGGTCTGGAGTCCTTATTTTAAGAAGGATGTAGAGCTGTTGGTACAAGACTAGGGAATGGAACGAAGGGTTGCTCTTACGAAGAAAGGCTTAAATTTTGCAGATTACAGTGACTGGAGACAAGGCACCTGCGAGGTGATATGATTGAGGTGTATAAAGCCTTGAATGGTTTGAGCATGCTCAATGATGGGATTTTTCCTCTTGCTCAGAATAATCACCTGAGAGGGCATAAATTCAAATTGAGGAAAGACAGTTGTAGAATAGATGTGCAGAAGTTTGCCTTTAGCCAGTGGATGGTTGACTTGTGGAACAGACTTCCATCTTTTGTTGTGGAAGTTGATAGCCTAAATAAATTTAAGTCCGAGCTGGTCAGGTATTTGGAATGAACGGAGGGGTGAAATGGGAGATTTTCTTTTTCTTTGTTTTTTTTGGCTGATGCTGCATAAGCTTGCTTTCTTGCATTGTATGCCTCTACTAATGCTAAAGAAGAGATAGTGCCCTACCTCTAATACCCCAATTCTTCCTAATAACTCTTGCTATCATGTTAACAAATTTTTTAACCTTTTCAGATAGAAAATGGATATGGGTGTTAAATCTAAGACCTCTGCCAATGAACACTCCAAGATATTTAATTTTCTAAAGGGACTTTATACTTTCACAACCAATCAGCACATGGGGTTCTCTACAAACACATAGTTCCCCTTCAGAAATAATATTTTTGTTTTTGACCTGGATATTGTTAATTTATGGAAGTCACACCAAGCATTGAGATCTTTTATTATTTCATTAGATCTTTGTACAATTTGTAGATGTGAAGACCCTTCAACTAATATTACCAACCACATATGCAATCATATGAACATGACTATATTCCTTCCGTAACCAATCCTCTAATACCAATTTCCACATTAGTGGCTCAGAAACAGTTCCCTATGAACATCCTCGAATAGCAGATCTAGTTACCGAATTCCAACCCAGACTTAACTGTAAAAGATCTTTCCTGAAAATAATTCACCATGACATGTCACCAAGCTGATGGGTGCTTTGATAATATCTCCCAAGAGATATTATCAAAATCTCCTTCAAAATCAACGAAAATGCCAAGAACTTATTTCTCTAAACATTTTATTCTCTAACCAATTTAACCAAAGATTTTAATGCATCCTCTGTACCACAACCAGGAGTAAAAACCCCACTTGCATTGTTACTGCTATCACTAGCCATGTACTGCTCTCCTCTTCTGCTGATCACTTGGACACTGGCGGGGCTGGTAAAATGGGTATGTTCCCTGCCTGCATGTGGCAGGGCGTAATCTGGGAGAAGTTATTCCCTCTTCCAGGGCTAATGGGAGCAACGATGAATTGCAACGAATATCCATCATTAGAGCCCACAGGCAGCAAAGTTCTTTCTTAGAACATGAGTCGAATCATCCGATGATTCGGACGAAAAAACAGATTCCAGCATTTCTTATAATGCAATCCATGTCCACACAACCTGTCGGCAAGCTATCGCCTTTTCTGATAGAGAAATGTTTAGAATCTGTTTTTGGATACCCTAAAATGAGGAAGCTTCTTCAATCTGGTGACATTCTAATTGAAACTTCAAAAACATCTCATTCAGAAAAATTGTTAAAATTAAAAACATTCAACAATATTCTAGTGTCAGTCATGCCCCCTAACACTTTGAACTTGTCTTAAGGCATTATCAGTGAATGTGACTTACTACTTGTCATTATAGAAGAAATAGTACAAGAGCTTAGCAAACAAAAGGTGACACATGCTCCGAAGAATAATGACCAAAAAAGATGGCAACCTACTACCAACCATGTCCATTATTTTGACGTTCAGCACTTTGAATCTTCCATCTTCTGTTAAAGCAGGTAACTTAAACTGCAAGATTCGACCTTACATCTCGAATCCCATTTGCTGCTTTAAGTTCCATAAGTACAACCATGCATAGACTGCATGCCGAGGCGATGCTGTGTGTCCTATTTGTGACTCCAAGGAGAGAGTACAGTTCCTCTCCTACTTGCCCAAACTGTAAAGGAAGCTGTTCTGCATTTTCTAAAGCATGTGACCTTTGGAAAACAGGGAAAAAAATCCAGAAATATAAAGTGGAACATAAAGTCACATATCCTGAAGCAAGAAAGTGAGCGCTGTTAACCATGCCTAGCCAATCATGTGCATCAGTCACCAGAAGTAGCCACTCAGTTGCAGCACAAACAGATGTCTCTATAGAACTGAGCAGTTATTTTTTCACCTGCGTGAAAACTGCACTAACATTCAAAAAGAAGAAGAGGTAACTCAAAGAGGTAACTACCATTAGGGGTAAAGGGAAGGGTTATTGCTTCCGTAAAGGCGACTACGATGGACTGAGACAGTATTTAAATTCTATACAGTGGGACCAACTGATGATGTTACCAACAGCAAATTCAAAATGGGAAGCATTCAAAGAACTTATCTTGGAAGCTACTAGGCTTTACATACCAACTAAGAAATATTGTTCAAGGTTTAGGCCAAAATGGATGTCAGATGAACTAATGAGGCATATGGCAGAGAAGAAAAATGCATGGGATACTTACAAATTAACACATGACACAGAAGCCTATGATAGATACAAGTTGATATGCAACCAAGTTACAAAGGAGGTTAGGCAGGCGAAGGCAGATTACGAGAAATCCTTGGCAAGGGATGCAAAGAAAAACAGCAAAGAGTTCTTTACTTATGTAAACTCTAGAAGGAAGGGGATGAATCAGATTGGTCCACTTGATATTGATGGGTCAACTGTTGATGATCCTGCTCAGGTAGCTAACAAACTAAATGAATATTTTGCATCGACATTCACACATGAGGAGTTATTCAGCAAGGGGAATGCCAGAGGTGTATTCAACTCTAGCAGTAAGCTAGAGAATCTTGTAATAACTGAGAGTAAAGTGGAGGAGAAATTGTTGAAGATAAACACAAGAAAGGCACCCGGGGTGGATGGGATCTATCCAGTTATATTAGAGGAGGCAGCAAAGGAAGTAAGCAAGCCCTTAGCCATAAATATGAGAGCTTCCTTGGACTCAGTGGAGGTACCCACAGACTGGAGATGTGGAAATGTGACCCCAATTCACAAAGGAGGATCAAAGGCTGACACAAGTAATTATAGACCTGTGAGTTTAACTTCTGTTCCAGGAAAATTAATGGAGGCATTAGTTAAAGAAGCACTGCAGGATCATTTAGACAAGACTTCAGTTATAGCTTGGACACAGCATGGTTTTGTTAAGGGCAAGTCTTGCCTGACCAATTTGATTGGATACTATGATGCAGTCACAAAAGAACTGGATGCAGGGAATAACTTTGATATTATATACTTGGATCTTAGAAAGGCTTTTGATACTGTTGCACATGGAAGACTGCTGCACAAATTGGAGCAGTGTGACATTGGAGGCAAATTGCTGCTGTGGATAAAGGGGTGGCTGAGGGAGAGAAGACAGAGAGTGGTAATCAATGGACACTGCTCGTCGTGGGCTAATGTTATTACTGGAGTCCCTCAGGGCTCAGTGTTGGGTCCATTATTGTTTTCTTTATTTATAAGTGATATTGATGATGGTATATCAAGCTTAATGTCGAAGTTTGCAGACAATACAAAGGTAGGTAGGGTTGTCAAGGACACTACTGACACTATGCTGCTGCAACAGGATCTGGAAAGGTAGAGCAGATTGGCTGAGAGGTGGCAAATGAAGTTTAACGTTGACAAAAATGTGAAGTACTACACATGGGAAACAGCAACCCGAGAGCAACGTATCAACTCTGTGGTACTACACTGACAGTGGTAGAGAATGAAAGGGACCTGGGGGTGGTTGTGCAGGCAGATATGAAGTTCTCTGAGCAGTGCAGACGGGCTGCAAGAGTAACTCATGGTGTATTGTCAATGATATATAGGAATTTTTCTAGCATGGATAAGGAGGTGATTATTCCCTTGTATAAGGCAATGGTCAGGCTACACCTAGAGTACTGTATACAGGTCTGGAGGCCTCATTTCAAGAAGGATGTAGAGCTGCTGTAATGAGTACAGAGAAGGGCAACAAGATTAGTGAATGGAACAAAGGGGTGCTCTTACGAAGAAAGGCTTAAGTTTTGCAAATTACAGTGTCTGGAGACTCGGCACCAGCGAGGTGATCTGATAGAGGTGTATAAAGCCTTGAATGGTTTGAGCATGCTCAGTGCTGATGGGATTCTTCCTCTCGCTCAGAATAATCACCTGAGAGGGCATAAGTTCAAATTGAAGAAAGACAGATGCAGGTTAGACGTGCGGAAATTTGCCTTTAGCGAGCGGGTAGTTGGTTGGTGGAACAGACTTCCATCCTTGTCGTGAAAGTTGATAGCCTAAATAAGTTTAAGGCTCAGCTGGACAGGTATTTTGAACGAACAGAGGGTGAAGTGGAAGTGGTTTTTTTTTTTTTTTTTTTGGCTGATGCTGCATAAGCTTGCTTTCTTGCATCAAATGCCTCTACTAATGCTAATGCTAAAGAAACTTAAAGTAAACGAGCCCAGAAATACGCCTATCAGTATCTCAACATTGCCCAAAACAGCAAAATCAGCAATTTTTGAAATAAAAAGTGAAACCATGTATAGCAAAATGGAAATCGTTGTTCTAATCTGTAAATTGATGTGTAAATCTAATACTGATTCAGTGGATGATGAATCAGTATTAGATTTACATGCTAATGATACCATAGAAACAGGACTCCCTACCTTTTCCAGGTATGAAAAATTAAAACAGACTGAAGCCTTCTCAGAAAAAACAGTCAGATCTATCTTCAACAATCAAACCCAAACAATGAATAAATTCCTTAAATGGAACTGTAGAGGATTACATAGTAATTTTGATGACCTGAGTGATTTACTTATTCAAACAAATGCAGTAGGTGTATGCTTACAGGAAACATTTCTTTCACCAGAAGTCTCTCTCGCTCTCAGATTCAAAAATTGCACAATATTTTGGGCGAGACAGAGATTCTGATGGTCCTGCTGATGGAAGGGTAGCTGTTCTTGTAAAATCTACTATACTGTCAAGACATCTGCAACTACAAACCTCCTTAGTACTTGTAGCAGTTCAGATGGCAGTGGGAATATCATTAACCCTTGCATCCATTTATATCTCACTGAATTATCCTTGTTACCAGACTGATCGCACAACTGCCACCTCCTGTCTGTTTATTTTGTGATTTCAAAGGCTACCATCCATTGTGGGAAACTTCCACCATAAATAGAGATACCACTTAATTGAAACATTCCTGGATAACCATAACCTGACTCTGCTAAATTCTGGCTCTCCAACTCATGTCCAACTCCCTACATCTACTACCTCAGCCATAGACTTGTATCCATCTGTTCAACATCTCTTTTTGCAAGCATGGAATGGTTAGTGCTGAATGATCCATTCCACAGTGACCATTTTCCTATTATTAGTTCAGTTCAAACACAGGTCTTGTCATTATCTCAAATGCCGTACTTCTTGGAACTTGTGTCCTACTGAACACTCAATATGTTCAACGACAACATATTGATGACATAACTAATCGCATTACCAGCCAAATATTATCTGCAGGAGAAATTTCCATCCCAAAATTGGACCAGTGCTAGCATGTACACAAAAATCAGTGGTGAAATGTGGATTGCTCCAACGCGAAATAGAAGAGAACCCTACTTGGAACCAGTTCCAAAATGCCCAACTACTGCCAATCTAATTTTTTACAAAAAACTCAGAGCCAAAGCAAGGCAAATTAGGAAGAAAGCAAAACATGACTCCTGGATTAACTTCACATAAATTATTCACAAATATACTGACACTCGAATTATATCGAAAAAAATACAAGCTCTCTCTCAACTGGAAATTTCTAATGCATGCAATCTCCAATCATAGAATGGAATGGGTGGGATCCGTCATCCACAGCTGATATTGCAAATGCTCTAGCAGAATCTTTTTATAACATTTCTGCTTCCTCTTCTTATGTGACCTCCTTTCAATGCATTAAAACTGATGAAGACCATCATAAATTTAATTTTTCAACTAGACTCTCATTTCCGTATAACTAGCCCTTTACTATAGCTGAACTGAAAGAATACTTGAGAAAATCTCCAAATAGTGCTGTAGGACCAGATGGCATTCACTACAGTATGTTGAAGTATCTATGTGAAGCCAATCTCTTCATATTATTACTCTTTAATAACCAGATCTCGGAAAATACATATCCTCTCTCATGGCTTCATTCCTATATTTGTGCTATTCCAAAACCAGCTAAAGATCCTTCTTTAGTTGAGAATTACAGACCAATATCATTGACAAGCTGTTCGGGCAAAATCTTTGAAAGGATGGTGCACATACGAGGCTCACTCGTGTTCTAGACCCCCAAAACGTTCTTGCTGATCACCAATATGTCTTCCCTAAAATCAGATCTACCCTAGATTTACTACTCAAAATTGAATCCAACATACATAACACTTTTGACGTCAGACAACGTCTAATGATGGTGAACCTAGATATTCAAAAAGCATTTGATACCACTTGGCATCTTGGTATTATTAAAGATATACATCAGTTGGGGGCTGAGAGGCTACCTTTCTCCAATCATCCAGCACTAACAACATATTGGATGAACTTCCAAAAACGATATCAAAACGTGCTGTCAGCATCTCACATTCAAGAAGAGGGTGTCCCACAGGGTTCCGTACCGAGTGCTACCCTATTTGCGATTCGGGTCAACAACATATTGGAATAACTTCCAAAAACCATCCAAATAAACATGTATGCAGATTACTTCACCATATCCTGCCAGTCACAAAGTATGAATACTGTTCAAAGACAGTTAAAAATTGCTTACCAGAACAGAATCATGGACCTTACATAATGGATACCATCTTGCTGAGCAGAAATCCACCACTACTCTTTTTTCAAATCACAGTCACTTCATCCTGATCCTGAGCTAAAGATCAATAACATTTCAATTTGTCTTGTTCACACTGTCTGTGTTCTTTTCCTGGTTCTGGATAGGAAACTGAACTTTCAAGCGCATGTGGCCTATCTTCGAACTATCTGTTTGAAAAAGTTGAATATCCTCCGGTGTGTGTCATCCATGTCATGGGGTGCTGATCGATATACCTTGATCCATTTTTATCAAGCTCTCATCGGGTCCAGCTTAGACTATGGCTCTCCATTGTTTGACTCTGTGAGAAAAACTACTTTAGGGCAATTGAATGCGATCCAGGGCAGTGCCCTGCGAGTTTCTCTAGGGGCTTTCAGAACCTCCCCAGTGCAGAGCCTTTACATCAAACCCTTGAATCTCCCTTACATCTTCGGAGAAAAACATTACTGTTGATGTATGCCACAAAAATTCGCAGTTTTCCCCCTCACCCTAGTTGGATATGTCTGTACAATGCTGAATGGAAGTAATTTTACAATAAACTAAATGAAAACTGACCTGCTCCACTTAGACTTAAAGAACTGGCTCAAACATGGAATATAGAAATCAGCAATATATTTCAGGACATGACACCTCCTGATCCACCTTGGACAAATATTCATGCAAATTACGATGACTATTTTCAACAGGGAATTGGGACGCGGGATTTACTCAGAGAGAGGTAACAACCTGACAGGTAAAGGGAAAGGGTTTTTGCTTTAGTAAAGGTGGCTACAGTGGTCTGAGACAGTTTTTAAATTCTATACAGTGGTACCAACAGCAAATTCTAAATGGGACGCATTCAAAGAACTAATCTTGGAAGCTACACATAGGCTGCCAGGGCCATATTGTGTCTTTCAAATGGTTAGTACGAAATACTAATTTTAGTGTAATAAGTGTTATATTTTATGATATATGCCTATACAGTTTAGGATGGTAAACAATTCCGTTTTATTAGGATCATCTCCAAGAATCTGCATTAATGATAATGATGACTGTGAATTAGCAAATGATTTAAAGGTGTTTGAACGGATATTTAGTAACTGGGGACAGTCCACTAATAAATGACGAACAGTCAGTTGTACATGACATGATGAGCATTGGGGAGCACTGTCATTCATTAATAGATATAGAGGAGTGAGGTGAGCATGCCCAGTTCTTAGCCTTCCTAAAACTATTTCATCATGCCTGTTGTTTCGAAAGCTGGTGAGCCGCAGCTTTGGTTCTGGTTTTATTTGGTAGAATTTGTTTCCTGGATAACCTTTCCAGATTAGTGACCAGCTATTATAACATGCTTTAAGGATAATATGTTTGTAACCTGTATATGTAACTTGAAAGGCCTGCAAAATAGTAGTTTCTAGTTGTTTGTTTGCAAGATCTGCTCTTTCATTGCAGAAATTTGGCTGTCCTGGAATTAGCAGAATATCTCAGTTTGGTTCGACTCATTACAAGCAAGTATATTGGAATATACTTGTTTTATTTTAGGGTGAGAGGAGTTGCTACTACTAATTATAGCGGTGACAGCACTGAGTGAGTCACTGTATATTAGAGCAGGCATAATTAAAAGTTCAGTAATCCTGTCAAGAGCTAAGTTTATAGCGTAAAGCTCAGCAGTAAAGATACTGCATTTTAATGATAAGGAAACAGAAATGGTGAATGAAGGGAAGATGGCCGCAGCACCTACTTGGGTCTCAGTTTTTGATCCACCTGTGTAGATTTTACAGGCCTCTGAATTAGAAGAGTGAGTTGCATGTAATTATACAATATTGGAGTGGGACACGATGTTCTTAATGCATGAAGAATCAGTACTGATAATCAGATGAAGAATATTACTGCCTCTAGCTACCTCCTGAACATTCTGCTGTAGAATACAATAATCCAATAAATCCACAAAAGCCTTGCTAGTGTGTGAGTGATCAACCCACAAGTTCCAGTCATTATCTGGGAAATTAAAATCCCCCATTGTAAGACAATCTGATTTACTTTCCCACTTTAATAGTTGTTCATTTTACTCATTAGGCCTATAACACACTCCTACTCTCACTTTTGCTTTCTCTTTGCTTATGTCACAACAAACTGACTCAACCCTGCACTATCCACCCATGTCAACTGCTGCACTTCCTTAGATTTTGTTTGTTTCTAAACTCATAGCATAACCCCTCCCCTCTTCCTATCCTGTCAGTCCTTTCTGTACACATTGTACTCCCCAAATTCCAATTCTGCGTTCTTTGTATATGTGTGACACTCCGTCTCTGATATTCCAACAATATCTGCCTTTGATGTTTTGACCAACCCTCAAATTCATCAAATGCAATTTCTAAATGTATCATCAAATGTATTTTCAAATGTAATTTATAAATGTATTTTAAAATGTAATTTCTAAATATATCTTCAAATGTATTTTCTAAATGTATTTTCTGCCCTAGCATTGGTGTACACCCAAGAATACATGCACCTGTTCTTATTCTTAGCTACCCTAACACAGCCCATGTATTTTCTTGTTCTACGATGACTCCCAGCAGTCTCTGAAATCCCCTGCACCTTGTTTTGCAGGCTACTGCTCATTCCAATGGGAGCAGTGCAAGAATCACTTTCACCTCTGCCAGCGGCTACTGTTAATATATTAGTCTGTGTATTCCCCTCCAAGCCCACAGTTTTCTGACCTACCTAACACTGCCTCAATACATCCACAAATATTCTTGCACCCTTTCTATTTAGGCGTATCCCATCCCTGTAGAAGTAGTCTCTCCTGTTAACAAGCACATACCAGGCTGAGAATAATTCTACTCTATAAGTCTTGCACAATCTCTCCATCGCCATGTTGATTGACAAGGCTCTCATCATATACTCTCTCTCCTATCTTGTCTGTGCAGAATTGCAGACACTTTCAAATTCAACCTTAGCTGGTGGGTTTTTTCAGCATTGACCTGTACTTGTTAAGTAATCCGCCGTTCTCCTACTCTTAATGTCTTTGGTGCCAACATGTACAACAATATCACCTTTTGAGCCCTTAAAAGATGATATCTGCTCTACATCAACAACTTTTGCCCCTGGCAGATATACCCTGGTCCTGTTCCACCTATCCTTTTTGCACAATATATTCTCTGTGTCTCCAACAATAGAGCCGCCGACAACAACCAGTTCTTGTCGGACCAGCACATTCTGCCTTGGGGATTGCTGCTGTGTTGCCTGATGTTCAAATTCAAGCTCATGCTTGATGTGGGCAGCTGAGAGCTTGATGGGCCCCTCAATTTAAATCCTTAGAGGACATCTTCCCTGTTCTTCAGGCTCTCATAAAGGCCCATAACAACACTGAGTAAGTGCCTAATTTCCTCACACTCCTTACTTCGAGCGCACACAAAGACATTCCTCTTGGCAATGTTATGTCCCATTCCTGATAGCTCCACAAACATCAATATATATATATTTCAATATTGAGTTTTATCTCCTACCGAGTTACAATATATGAATTTCGTATCTCCTATCAAGTTTAAGATAAAACTTTGTTTTTAAAATCTAAGTAGATAAATTGATAATAAATTTAACTACCTATTGCCACCCACGTGGATCAAATTCTCAAACTAGCTATCTATGCCAAATCACCAATTCTAAAAGCCTTATGAATATTACAGTTGTTACATTATTATGTTATGATCTATGTGACAAGTGAAATTATTAAAACACGTAAGTGAATGAATGGCCTTTGTCCCATTTTCTTCTTTGTTGAGAAACTGCATGACTAAACTATTATCCAATTTCAGCAAATCCATAATTTGATACAGATGTCTTCCTTTTTACTGTTACAGCAGCACAACCAAAAAACATAGTGGGATCAAATTTAGTATGATTCAAATTGAGATATGTAGGAACATGATAAATCATGAATCATTGAAATATATATATATTTTTTTATTAATTTTTATTTTTGTGATAGATTGATTTAGAATAAGTTCCATGCATGTGATGCATGCCTATTACAAAGAGGCATGCATCACATGCCTTTTTGTAATAACAGTTTGTATTAATGCTAATACAAACTGTTACAAAATTCATTAGCTGAACTAAGCTTGTATTGGCTGTTTGTGATTCAACTTACAGATGCTATTTGAGGGTAAATCACTATGTATTCTTTTGAGGGCAGGAACTGATTAACTTTTTTACCTACATGTGTGCTTATATGATGTAATCTGTCTGTATGGTTACTTGTGGTTCTCTAAAATAAATAATAATTACTTCTAAAATGGATAGCAGTCTACCACTTGATAGTAAAATTATTCAGATGATTTATTTAATAAATAAATAAAATACAATTAGATAACAATAAAATAAAACAGGAAATTCATGCCGTTCCCATTTCTTCCAGGTTACAATCTAATTTCACTTTGAATTTATTCAGACTCACTACCTGTGCTATGCTGGGAGGCAACCTTATTCCAATGTTCCACATCCCAAGGCTAATAGGTGAATTTCTTGAGATCCAGCCTTCTTGTTATCCTCTGATATTTTAGATTTTTTATCTTTGGTTTTTATCGTACTTATGAGAGAGAACAGACCTTCCTCTTAATCAAATCATCTTAATCAACTCAGCCCATCCTCACTGTACCTCTCTCTTGGATGTCAAGTTGTGAAACATTGCAATCCACATCTTCTAAGCTGTTCATCATATCAGCATCAGTGTGTGCCCCTTAGTAATCTGGTCACCATTCTTTGAACCGTTTCGGAAGTTCTATGTATTTTTTGTTTTAGGTGCAATGCGTCCTGTATAGGGGAATAATGACATCCTTTTCCCTACTGGCAGAGGTCCTAAAAATCGTTCACAGGTTACCACATGCTTTTCTAGTCATGTGTTTGTTTACACTAGATAGAAAATTTTGTATAAAATTGAATATTAACATATAAGCCTTTTTTCATCTTGAATTAACATTTGACCCTGCTAGCTTTTACATGACTCCAAGGTAAGGGCTCACACTTGGTGAGTATGGGCTTGGCACACGCAGGGTCTTGAGCTGGATGTCATCATTCTTCTCTTTCATGGTGATTCCCTTCTACTTCTCTCTCAGGGTAACTTGGGAATTTTTTTTTTTTTTTTTGGCTGGTGTTGCACAAGCCTCAGGCTTCCTTGCACCATATAGCTAATAATAATAATAATATAACTTTACTTTTTGAAGCATTAAACTTTAGTTGTGATTTCTGGACCATATATATACAATATTCATAACAATTTCTTAGTATGAATTAACCCAGTTTACACACTGCTAAATAAGGTTAATTTCTGTTCAGTTTAAATAATCCGTGAGGGTTGGGGGTGTAAGTTTATGACCTTCAAAACCATTACGTTAGACACCTACTGAATACTGGCACTCTTTACTGGCATTTCATGTACAGTATTTCTCACAGTTTTAATTGTGCAACCTGTCTTTATAAACTGAACATTCCCCCAACCTTTTCTCTGAGAATTGGTTTTACTTTTCACAAGGAGATGCTGTGACACTGCACTGCAGAACACCATTCCTGTTTATGGTGTCATGAGTGGAATGGAATGGAATCATGGTGATGATGAACTTTGATAGTAGTATCAGTATTGAGCGTATGGTGCAAGGAAGCCACAGGCTTTTCCTGCACAATTTAAAAAATATATATATAATAATAAAATAAAAAAATAATAATAAATGGGTAAAATAAACTGCCCAATGTGTTTCCATCTTCATTAAGGTAGTTGTACAGCTGTCCCTAGAAAGAAAGGAAAGATGGGGAAAATTTCTTAAATTTCTGTTTGTATTTGATTCCTTTGTGTGCATTATTCATACAGTTCAATAAATCATTCTAGGACATTATCTAGCTGTCTGGATGGCAGCTTAGTATTAGCAACGGCACATGATGCAAGAAAGCAAGCTTATATAGCATCAACCAAAAAAAAAAAAAAAAAAACCCTTATTTCACCCATCCACTCGCTCCCAATGTTTGTCAAGTTCTGCCTTGAATCTATTTAAGCTATCAACTTTTCTATTTGTAGTTGTAGAAGTTGATAGCTAAAATGGATTCAATGCAGAACTTGACGAACATTTCTTCTTTAATGACGCATGGAGGTTTATTCCAGCATTCAACCACCTGCTGGCTAAAGGCAAACTTCCACACACCTATCCTACAATCATCTTTCCTCAATTTGAATTTATGCCCTCTCAGGCAATTATTCTGAGCAAGAGGAAGAATCCCATCAGCATTGAGCATGCTCAAACCATTCAAGGCTTTATACACTTCAATTAGATCACCTCGTAGGTGCCTAGTCTGCAGACACTGTAATTTGCAAACCTTAAGCCTTTCTTCGTAAGAGAAACCCTTTGTTCCATTCACTAATCTTGTTGCCTTTCTCTGTACTCCTTCCAACAGCTCTACATCCTTCTTAAAATGAGGCCTCATTCTTGAGACCTGTATACAGTACTCAAGGTGTGGCCTGACCATTGCCTTATATAAGGGAATAATCACCTCCTTATGCCTGCTAGAAAAATTCCTTTATATCATTGACAAGACACCATGAGCTACTCTTGCAGACCGTCTGCACTGCTCAGGAAACTTCATATCTGCCTGCACAATTACCTCGAGGTCCTTTTCATTCTCTACCACTGTCAGTGTAGTACCATAGAGTTGATACATTACTCTGATGTTACTGCTTCCTATATGCAGTACTTTACATTTGTCAATGTTAAACTTCATTTGCCACCTCTCAGCCCATCTGCTCAACTTTTCTAGAACTGTTGCAGCACCGTACTGTCATTCGTGGCATTAACAACCCTGCCAACCGTCATATCGTCTGCAAACTTGGACATTAAGCCTGAAGCTTTTAAGTGATAGTGGTGGTATGTAATTTTTTTTTTTTATGTAAACCTCAAACACGAGAGGTATTAGAACCTATAATACTTATTACTGTGCTTGGGTTGGAGGTTGAGAAGATGAAAGAAGATATTTGTTGACATTGGACTTGAACTTCTGTAGACTGTAATTTTCAGGAAATACGTATGAAGTTGGACAGTAAATGGATGTTGGCTGGTGGCGGTGCGTGTTTGGACTTTTTGAAAGAGAGAGCAGGAATTATATTTGTTGACATTAGACTTAAACTTCTGTAGACTGTAATTTTCAGGAAATACTTATGAAGGAAGGCCGTTTTCCAGAAAATGGCGGTTGAATGAATAAACATGAAGATCAAAAGTTGGTTCTGTGAGTTTGTAGTTGGGCAGTAAGTAGTTGGCTGGTGGCGACAAGTGTTCGGACTGTTTTGAAAGAGAGAGTGGGAATTGTAGAAGCCAATTCAGAAGAACAGTGCCCATGGAAGTATCTGTAGAAAAGGTGTGCAGCAGAAGCAGAACATCTATGAGACAGAGAGTGGAGAGACTCTGTTAGAGATGAGTCATTCATTAACCTAACTGCCCTCTTCTGAACAGAATCAAGGGGCCTGAGAGAGGTTTTGGGGGTGCCACCCCAGATGTGAGAACAGTATTCCATGGTAGGGCAGATTTGCGATTTGACAGAGTGAACAGCTGTTTGGAAGAAAAGTAACGTCGAGAACGAAAGAGAATACCAAGTTTTTTAGCTTCAGAGGAAGCAATCTTTTTAATGTGCTTTTGCCAAGAGAGATTAGAAGTCAGGGTAATCCTCAAAAGAGATATATCATTTTGCCTAGAAATTGGAGTGTCACCAAAGATAAGCAATTTGGTTTTGAGGGATCAAGGAAACCTCTGGCAAAAAGAGAGAGTAGGAAGTGGGTTGCCTATGTTGGAGGATGTGGAGATAGAAAAAGAAGAAAAAAGGCTTGAACATCTTATCATTAGATCCATGATGTCTAAGTTTGACATGTTCACTTTCACCTATAATTTGAAGAGTGCAAGAGTGCATTGGAGGCAAATTGCTGCTATGGATAAAGGGATGGTTGAGTGGCAGATGACAGAGAGTGGTAACCAATGGACACTGCTCAACGTGGACTAATGTTATTAGTGGAGTTCCTCAGGGTTCAGTGTTGGGTCCATTGTTGTTTTCTGTATTTATAAATGATATTGATGATTGTATATCAAGCTTAATGTCCAAGTTTGCAGAAGATACAAAGGTTGGCAGGGTTGTTAAGGACGCTACTGATGCTATGCTGCTGCAACAGGATCTGGAAAGGTTGAGCAGATTGGCTGAGAGGTGGCAAATGAAGTTTAACATTGACAAAGGTAAAGTACTACATATGGGAAACAGCAACCCCAGATCAACGTATCAACTCTGTGGTACTATGCTGACAGTGATAGAGAATGAAAAGGACCTGGGGGTAATTGTGCAGGCAGATATGAAGTTCTCTGAGCAGTGCAGACGAGCGGCAAGAGTAGCTCATGGTGTCTTGTCAATGATATACAGGAATTTTTCTAGCAGGGATAGGGATGTGATTATTCCCTTGTATAAGGCATTGGTCAGGCCACACCTTAAGTACTGTATACAGGTCTGGAGGCCTCATTTCAAGAAGGATGTAGAGCTGCTGGATCGAGTACAGAGAAGGGCAACAAGATTAGTGAATGGAACAAAGGGTTGCTCTTACGAAGAAAGACCTAAGTTTTGCAAAATACAGAGTCTGGAGACTAGGCATCGGCGAGGTGATCTGATAGAGGTGTATAAGGCTTTGAATGGCTTGAGCATGCTTAATGCTGATGGGATTCTTCCTCTTGCTCAGAATAATCACCTGAGAGGGCATAAATTCAAATTGAGGAAGGACGGATGTCGGATAGATGTGCGGAAATTTGCCTTTAGCCAGTGGGCAGTTGGTTTGTGGAATAGACTTCCATCACTTGTTGTTTAAGTGGATAGCCTAAACAAATTTAAGGCTCAGCTGGACAGGTATTTCGGACGAACGGAGGGGTGAAATGGGAGTAGTGGTTGTGTGTGTGTTTTTTTTTTTTTTGGCTGATGCTGAATAAGCTTGCTTTCTTGCATCATATGCCTCTACTAATGCTAATGCTGGAGGATGTGGAGATAGAAAAAGAAGAAAAAAGGCTTGAACATCTTATCATTAGATCCATGATGTCTAAGTTTGACATGTTCCCTTTCACCTATAATTTGAAGAGTGCAAGAGTGCATTCAATATGTTGAAAATTTCAGAATATTGAAAAATTAAAGCTTAAATAATGGCTAATTTTAATGAAATATTCGAAAAAAAAAAGAATCAAGGTAAATTCCTCTTTATTTGTATATATAAATAATGGCTGAAAAGTAAGTGTGGAATTCATAGCAAAAAACAAAACTTAGTTTTGGTGCTGTTAATCAAAAAGACTCAAAATTTTATTGAAATTTTATTCCCTGTACATAAACTAATATCAACACAAGCAAATAAACCAATAAAAAAAGTATGCCAAACTACAAACGAAAATGAAGCTTTACTGCTAATAACTCAGAGCCCAATCAGTGTGCCAACAGAATTGAGCAGTTAATTTCATGTGTCTACTTTTACACAAGTCATAATAAAAAGACTGTGTGCATAAAAGCACATCAATTTTAGTATACTGTTTGACACTTATATGCTTGATTTGTAGGATTAGTGAACCTTTTGATCTCTAAAACTTGATTTAAAATCAAGAAGTTTTATTTCAGTTGTAATTCTGAGAATACAATCTGAAAAAAATAAATAGTGTTGTCTGACAGATTGGATTATTTCCACAAAATAGATAAACATCAGGCTTGCTCACATAATTTATACACACAATATACCTAACATGGTTTCTGATAGTATGAGGCATGCTTAATCCAAATAACCCATATAACTCTAAAATCACCAAACCATTATTGAAATTTTTCTTATCTTATGTGTGTTGTGAAGCAGTATATATTGTTTAGTAATAATTTATTTGAATATTAAATGAAATATAATGAGGTAGTTTGGGATATTATGTATTTTTTAATTATGTTTTGTTTTAAGTTTTTTAATAGTTTTATCTTTATGTCAAGGCCTGATGGCATAGGAACTGTAACAGTGGAAGAAAAAGATATTTTTGCGCAGATAAAAGAAAGGCTTCGTATCTTACTGGAGAACCAAATAACCCACTTCAGGTTAATTTTTTTATAAATCTTTGTGTGTGTGTGTGTGTGTGTGTGTGTGTGTGTGTGTGTGTGTGTGTGTGTGTGTGTGTGTGTGTGTGTGTGTGTGTGTGTGTGTGTGTGTTTTAGAAGAGAAACAATGTTTTTAAGTCAGTTTTCTTTATATCCAAATCAAAACAATTCAGAATATTGCCGGCTATATCTACAACATAAAGATAGACAGTGTAAGTAATACTGGCATGTTAATACTATAGGTAGTTCCCGACATTGAGTTCATTCGTTAATATCGCATGCTTGTAAAGTGGGAATTTATTTCCCATAGATGTAATGTTAAAAATATGGATTTATGTTTAAACAATGATTGATTTATCCAAAGAAATGAAAATGTAGCCTGTAAAATCAAGCAAATTATAATAATAAAGAAATTATTTGTGACTTCCAAATGATAAAGAATGTTTGTTCTTCATCATGATCATCGACTAAATGCACACTCGTTGATCACTCATTATTGGCTCGGCACTCCTAGGTTTGTTGCACAAAGAGTTGTCTTCTTCAGAAATGCTTCAAGAGGTGTTTATTTCCAAGATTTAGTCTTCTCTTTTCTTTATAAATTTCAATAGCATGCATAAGCATTTTTTAATTGAATGCACAGATTGCAACTAACACGATTTGCGCAGAGTAACAAGTTTACAAAGCTTTAAAAAAAGGAACGGAGAGAAGATTCTGAAAATAATTTATTTATGTTTTTTATAAGATTGAAGATTTCAGTAAAGAGGAACACATTTCACCATAATAATGTAAAAAACCACACAATTCCAATGGTCGGAATTTTTGAAAATGCAATAAGATCGAGTTTACTACCCGTTTATAATTGTTTGCGGTAGCAGAAAAGCCCAATAATCTGGAAAGTGCAAATTGTTTTTATTGTTTTATGGTAGGGATCTCCAGAAATATGCTTTAGAAAAATATCACAAAGCCGTTCAAAATTGATTCTTATAATAGAACATATGATAAAGATGAACGTGTAGTGGATTTTAATGATTTGAATTGTTAACTAATAAAATTTACACTATAAAAACAACCTTTTAGAGAGTTATATAGCGAAAATTTTAACATCTAAGGTCATAGAACGAATTACGAAAAAAACAATGTGTTATTGGGTTCACACAAAGATATTTTCACATACAATATTTCTGGAACGGATTAATATCATAAAGTGGGGAACACTGTAATGTATAGCTACTTGCGTGGTTTGAAATGTGGTATTTATGAATGTTTAACATTGATTTTTTGCAATTAGTGTTCATATTTTCGCTTTTGTTGATACTTGAAAAAAAAAAGAAAAAAAAAAAAAACGTAAACACGGGAACTCTTAAAGCTGGAACTGCCTGTAATGATATTAAGAAGAGGAACCCTCAGAACTTTAATTAATGTGTATGAGAGAATGTAGAGAAAAAGTTGCAAGTTAGGATAAAATTTGAAAGTATATGCAGTTCTGGTTAGACACAATAGGATGGAGTACATGTGAGAGGCACTTTGTTGATCAGTTCACCTCTGGAGAGAATGTGCAAGGTTTATGTGGTAAATTTTTTTTTTTTTTTTGGCGTATAGTCAGTGCTTCTAAAAGGAGACTGTCTTCTTAGGAGTGGGTCTGCTAGAATAGGAGGGATGTAAGTATATATGCCGATGCTATCAATGATGTTATCATTGGGTTGAAAACTGCTAGCTTTAACATAGAATAATAGTTAGTTTTATAGTAGCCATAGGTAGAGGTGCGTAAAATTGATTTTAGTACTGCTTGTACTGGGACAGCAATAACCTGGAAAGCAGGGTATTGTTATGGATTACAAGGCCTGTTGAAGGTCCTAATGGGACAAACAAATAAACAGGACTTGTAAGTTTGGGCAACTACAAGCAAACACAAGTATACCTGTACACCGGTGCTAGTTGTATAGTAAATAAATTTGAAATTTGAAGTATTTGTTAATTGATCAAATCTTGACATTGCAGGGTTCACAGAAACATGGTGCCACTCAGATATAACAGTTGTGAAATTTTAAAATGGTGAGTACAATGTGTACAGAAATGACAGACATGACAGGAGAGATAGAAGAGTAATGCTTTCGTTTAAGCATTACGTAGAATCGAAATCCACGCACCCAGTTGAAATTTGTGGTCTGTGGCTTATTAAGGTTGGTAGGGTTGTCAAGGACACTACTGACACTATGCTGCTTCAACAGGATCTGGAAAGGTTGAGCACATGGGCTGAGAGGTGGCAAATGAAGTTTAACATTGACAAATGTAAAGTAGTACATATGGGAAACAGCAACCCCAGAGCAACGTATCAACTCTGTGGTACTACACTGACAGTGGTAGAGAATGAAAGGGACCAGGGGGGTGGTTGTGCAGTGCAGACGGGCTGCAAGAGTAGCTCATGGTGTATTGTCAATGATATATAAGGAATTTTTCTAGCAGGGATAAGGAGGTGATTATTCCCTTGTATAAGGCAGTGGTCAGGCCACACCTAGAGTACTGTATACAGGTCTGGAGGCCTCATTTCAAGAAGGATGTAGAGCTGCTGGAACAAGTACAGAGAAGGGAAACAAGATTAGTGAATGGAACAAAGGGGTGCTCTTACGAAGAAAGGCTTAAGTTTTGCAAATTACAGTGTCTGGAAACTAGGTACCAGCGAGGTGATCTGATAGAGGTGTATAAAGCCTTGAATGATTTGAGCATGCTCAACTGATGGGATTCTTCCTCTTGCTCAGAATAATCACCTGAGAGGGCATAAATTCAAATTGAGGAAAGACAGATGTAGGATAGACGTGCGGAAATTTGCCTTTAGCCAGCAGGTGGTTGGTTGGTGGAACATATTTCCATCCCTTATCGTGGAGGTTGATAGCCTAAATAAGTTTAAGGCTCAGCTGGGCAGGTATTTCGAACGAACAGAGGGGTGAAGTGGAAGTGGTTTTTTTTTTTTTTTTTTTTGGCTGATGCTGCATAAGCTTGCTTTCTTGCATCAAATGCCTCTACTAATGCTAATGCTTCTAAGCTCATTTGCCCAAATTATCTAGATCCAGTTGAAGTAGTATACTGTCTACTTTTGTTAACAAACCTGCCAACCTTTGTATCATCTGCAAACTTCGACATTAATCCCGATATACCATCATCAATATTATTGATCAATACACATATTGGGTCCTTGAGGTTGTCACAGACATTCTCTCACATATGCCAGACAAGCTGCACTTGCTACCTGGAAGTCTAAAACGCTAATGGAACTGATATTCGGGTGCCACTCAAGTCAAGTGAACCCAATTTCGGTGAAGTCCAGATGGTCTGTGACAGCCAAATCCTCTGCTTGCACCTTCACGATGGTGGGACTGTTAGTAATCCTGGGTATAACCTCCATGGTGGGTGACCACCCAGGTGTGAATCAACGTAAGCAGGGTTCGAGGTGTGGCGCCCACACCACA
Organism: Mastigoproctus giganteus; assembly: GCF_048544385.1. Lineage (NCBI taxonomy): Eukaryota > Metazoa > Arthropoda > Arachnida > Uropygi > Thelyphonidae > Mastigoproctus > Mastigoproctus giganteus. The sequence continues at coordinate 269,280,069 of NC_143576.1, read as the reverse complement.
TGGAGCAATGCTGCCCCTCTATGTTACCAGGCAGTACTAGGAGGAAGATGACTCTGATCAACTGGTGCAATACTACCACTTTGCTTATTGGAGGCTTGAAGTGGTGGAACCCATGTTTAGTCTCTAGAGCTAAGTTAGCATTAGCATTAGTAGTGGCATTTGATGCAAGAAAGCAAGCTTATGCAGCATCAGCCAAAAAAAAAAAAAAAAAAAAAAAACACTTCCACTTCACCCTTCTGTTCGTTCGAAATACCTGCCCCAGCTGAGCCTTAAACTTATTTAGGCTATCAACTTCCACGACAAGGGATGGAAGTCTATTCCACCAACCAAACACCCGCTGGCTAAAGGCAAATTTTCTCACATCTATCCTACATTTGTCTTTTCTCAATTTGAATTTATACCCTCTCAGGTGATTATTCTGAGCAAGAGGAAGAATCCCATCAGCATTGAGCATGCTCAAACCATTCAAGGCTTTATACAGTAAACCCTCGCTATTCACGGGGGTTAAGTTCCTGAGAAATGTCGTGAATAACGAAAACGCGAATACTGAGTAATGGCTCCCATAGTAATAAAAGGGTTCCGTTCCAAAGTATGAAATATATAAGAAAAACTAGTCTAAAATTTTGTCTATGTTTATATGTACCTTCATATTATGACTATGTGCACAATGAAATGCAAGCATATGGCATCGAAATGAAAATAAGAAACAATTTAATATTAAATGTAATATTTATTAGAAATTTCAAACAAATCTTTCAAACCAGCGCCTTTGCTAGCAAAAAAACGTATCCCGCCAGTGCTATCACAAGTTTCGCTATCTCTTCCATCATGCAGTATGATTGATGATTTTTGAGGTTATGATGAATGTCGTGGCGAGATCCAATATTCCTTACATTTCGAGGGTACAGCTCTAAAACGGTGTTCGCAGGCCGGCCGCTAGTTAGTACACCGGACTGAACCTATTGGTAACTCTCTAGGAAGCTTCCGGATCAGCTAGTGTATAATCTTGCTACCTCTACTCTGCCAGATAGTGACTGGAGGGAGTCCGAGTAGTGTGTATGCGGGGAGCATTGTCGAGGCCACGTTATGTCAAGGATCTGGATATATTCTTACCACATGTATGCCATATCCAAAAATTTCATCACTTCATACAGCATGTCCCACCCACTTTTTCTTACTATTGAATACACCATGAATTGTCAAAATAATAGAGCAAGCTTATCTGCGAAAAGATCTAAACCTCCCAAGGACTTCCTAATTCATTTCACAAATATACGTGGTCTCAATTCTAATCTCAACGATGTCCATTTCCACTTGCAGTCTTCCAAACCCCATGTACTTTTTCTGACTGAATCTCAGTTATCAGTTGATTCAACTACTGCTCATCTCAGATGTCCAAATTATTTGCTGTATGATTCCTTTCGCCTCAAAGGTGGTACCTGTGCATATGTCCGTTCTGATATTCCCTGTCAGAGACTTGGCAATTTGGAATCTCCTCTCTTTGATCTTTTCTGGCTTAAAATCTTTCTACCTCATTGTTTAAAATTCATCTGTTGCCTCTACCGTTCTCCCAACTCCACTAATCACTTGGAGCTCTTTGAATTCCTCTCCTTGCAACTTGACTTTCTCCAGTCCAACTTTCCTAACAGTGAGGTAATTTTCCTTGGTGATTTTAACGTTCACAACTCCAGCTGTCTTCTGTTTTCTAGTCACACCGACCCAGCAGGTCGAGATGCTGAGGCGTTTGCAATTACTAATGACCTAGCACAGATTGTTCATTTACCTACAAGAATACCGGACAATCCTAATCATACAGCCAATACGCTTGATCTTTTTCTCACAAACAACCCTTCTAAGTACAAGGTTGAAGTGAGAGGTCCTTTAGGCACTTCAGATCACAACTTCGTGATTGTCTCTTCTCCAATGGAACCTTTATCTCATGGCTATTTATTCCCAACCTCGTATTGTTTGGCATTACAAGAATGCAAAATGGGATGACCTGCGAGACTTCTTTTCTTCTTTTCCTTGGTCTGATTACTGTTTCAAAACTTCTGATGTCAACGTTTGCTCAGATCGTGTCAGTGAAATTATTCTTGCAGGAATGGAATCCTTTATCCCACACTCCACATTAAAATCTCGTCCTTTATCTAAACCTTGGTTTTCCAATAAATGTGCTAAGGCTGTCCAAGAGAAGAACGTTGCGTATCGTAATTGGCTTGTTTCTAATTCTTCAGTTTCATTTTCTGCCTACACCAAAGCTCGCAACAATTGTAAAGCAGTTATTAATCAGTCCAAACTAGAGTTTGAACAGGCTCAGAGTAGAAAACTTGCTTCTTGCCCTAATGGTAGCCGAGCATTCTGGTCTCTTGCCAAAGCTGTTGGCCGCAACTTTTGCCCATCTCTGCTCCCACCTCTGTCCAAACCAGATGGTTCTGTTGTCACTTCAGCCAAGCATAAAGCTGACCTGCTAGCATCCCATTTTTCTTCAAGCTCATGTATTAATGATCTTGGTAAAACACCTCCCACCATTCCTAACACGCTCCACTCAATGCCTCCTCTGGTCTTCCGTCAAAAGGATATCAGAAGGGTTTTGATGAATCTCGATGCTAAGAAAGCTCCAGGTCCTGATGGTATTTCTCCACTTGTTCTCAAAACCTGTGCTCCTGAACTTACTCCTATTCTTTGCCGCCTTTTTTTACTTTCTTATTCCAAAGGTGTTTTTCCTTCTGCTTGGAAATTTGCTCATATCCAGCCAGTTCCTAAAAAGGGTGACAAATCCCTCCCATCCAATTATCGTCCCATTGCAATTACTTCTACTCTTTCTAAAGTAATGGAGAAATCAATTAACCGGCAACTCTTAAACTACCTAGAAACCTTCCGTCTGATCAACGATCGCCAGTATAGATTCCGTCAGTGTCGATCCACTGGTGATATTCTGGCTTATGTTACCCATTTATGGACTAATACAATGGAAAGGTTCGGTGAAACACAAGTAGTTGCTCTTGACCTCTCAAAGGCTTTTGATCGTGTTTGGCATAAAGGTCTTCTAAACAAGCTTCCATCTTATGGTTTGCCAAATGTTTTTAGTAATTGTTTATCCAGTTTTCTCTCTGATCGCTCACTGAGGGTGATGGTAGATGGCTCTCTGTCTTCTAACTTCTCCACTAATGCCGGTGTCCCCCAAGGTTCAGTTCTTTCCCCCACTCTTTTCCTGTTGTATATCAATGACCTTCTTCCATTGACTGGAAATCCTATCCATAGTTTTGCCGATGATAGCACATTGCATTCAACTTTCCATTTTGAGAAACCTTGTCCAGCTCAATCAGCTTCAAGTTCTCGAAAATCTGCTGCCAATTCCTTAAATGCCGATCTTCAGGTAATTCTCCAGTGGGGCAAAGACAACTTAGTTGATTTCAACCCTTCTAAAACTCAATCTTGTCTTATATCTCGCAAAAAGGATTCTTCTGCTCCTATGCTTATCTTTAGTGACACTCCGATTTCTAGGCAAAATGATATATCTCTTTTGGGGATTACCCTGAGAGGTCTTGGTAAAACACCTCCCACCATTCCTAACACGCTCCACTCAATGCCTCCTCTGGTCTTCCGTCAAAAGGATATCAAGCACAAGCACATTACAAATATTGCTTCCTCAGCATCTAAAAAACTTGGTTTTCTCTTTTGCTCTCGGCGTTACTTTTCTCCCAAACAGCTGCTCACTCTGTATAAATCGCAAATCCTTCCTGCCATGGAATATTGTTCCCACATCTGGGGTGGTGCCCCCAAAACCTCTCTCAGGCTTCTTGATTCCATTCAGAAGAGGGCAGTTAGGTTAATTAATGATTCATCTCTAACAGAGTCTCTCCACTCGCTGTCTCATAGACGCACTGTTTCTGCTGCATGCCTCTTCTACAGATACTTCCATGGGCACTGTCCTTCTGAATTGGCTTCTATAATTCCCGCTCTCTCTTTCAAAACAGTCCGAACACGTGCCACCACCAGCCAACATCCATTTACCGTCCAACTTCAAACTCACAGCACCAACTTTTCATCTTCCTCATTTATTTATTCAACTACCGTTTTCTGGAACAACCTTCCTTCATACGTATTTCCTGAAAATTACAATCTACAGAAGTTCAAGTCCAATATCAACAAATATCTTCTTTCGTCTTCTCAACCTCCAACCCAAGCACGGTACTAAGTACTATAGGTTATAATACCTCTCGTGTTTGGGGTTCTTATAAAAAAAAAAAAAAAAAAAAGAAAAAGTTTTGCCTTTTCACGAATGATGAGTGAACTTAACGGAATTTTATTTTGAGTTCGGTCTTCTATCCACAGATTTAAAGCTTTTTCGGTTTTTTCTAATTTAACATCACGAGTTGCAGAGCAAATTTTTGAAGCAATTAGCGCGTTTTCACTAAGGCGGATTTTTTCTTCCAATTTCTTGATTGATCGTACCATTGACTCATTGATTTTATGTTTTGCCACTGAGGGACACTTTCACCTTAGAAATTTTGTCTAATAACTCAATTTTATTCGCTAATGTCATCACCTTCTTTGATCTTTTCACATTTCCCTCGTTATTCGTAGCCATATTTTTGTAGGGGTTAGAAAGAACTTGTCCACAATAAAGTCACTTTCTTCCGTTAACACACTCGAAAAAGTCTGTTTTACACTGCAAAACGGTAGATTTATCATTTTTATAAGCATATAAACTAAAAGCAAGGGACGAAACCTTCCATGACAAGCGCATAACACATACTGAACAAGGATTAGCGAGAAACATCCACGCTCGCAATTTTGTCACCCCCCCCCCCACACACACACACACTGAGGGCTGTTTTGACCGGGAAAGATAATTCTAGCCACGCCCATGTTTTTTTATGCCGGAAAATATTCACGGCACTTTAAAATTCGCATTTTTTTAGGTTTCATTTTATATTAAATTGGCGATCGAATACAGATACCACGAATAGCGAGGGTTTACTGTACACCTCTCTCAGATCACCTCACTGGTGCCTAGTCTCCAGACACTGTAATTTGCAAAACTTAAGCCTTTCTTCGTAAGAGCACCCCTTTGTTCCATTCACTAATCTTGTTGCCCTTCTCTGTACTCGTTCCAGCATCTCTACATCCTTCTTGAAATGAGGCCTCCAGACTTGTATACAGTACTCTAGGTGTGGCCTCACCATTACCTTATACAATGGAATAATCACGTCCTTATCCCTGCTAGAAAACTTCCTATATATCATCGACAACACACCATGAGCTTCTTTGCAGCCCGTCTGCACTGTTCAGAAAACTTCATATCTGCCTGCACAACCACCCCTAGGTCCCTTTCATTCTCTACCACTGTCAGTGTAGAACCACAGAGTTGATACGTTGCTTTGGGGTTGCTGTTTAACATATGTAATATTTTACATTTGTCAATGTTAAACTTCATTTGCCACCTCTCAGCCCATCTTGCTCAACCTTTCCAGATCCTGTTGCAGTAGCATAGTGTCAGTAGTGTCCTTGACACCCGTGCCAACCTTTGTATCATCTGCAAACTTGGACATTAAGCTTGATATACCATCATCAATATCATTTATAAATACAGAAAATGATAATGGACCCAATACTGAACCCTAAGGGACTCCACTAATAACATTAATCCACGATGAGCAGTGTCCGTTGATTACCAATCTGTCTTCTTCCCCACAACCACCCCTTTATCCATAGCAGCAATTTGGCTCCAATGCCACACTGCTCCAATTTGTGCAGCAGTCTTCCATGTGCAACAGTATCAAAAGCCTTTCTAAGATTCAAGTATATATTATCAAAGTTATTCCCTGCATTCGGTTCTTTTGTGACTGCATCATAGCATCCAATCAAATTGGTCAGGCAAGACTTCCCCTTAACAAAACCATGCTGTGTCTGAGCTATAATTGAAGTCTTGTCTAGATGATCCTGCAGTGCCTCCATTAATTTTCCAGGAACAGAAGTTAAACTAGCAGGTCTATAATTACTTGTGTCACCCTTTGATCCTCCTTTGTGAATTGGGGTCACATTTGCACATCTGCAGTCCATGGGTACTTCCCCTGAGTCCAAGGAAGCTATCATAATTATGGCTAAGCATTTTCTTACATTCTTTGCTGCCTCCTTTAATATAACTGGATAGATTTCTCCTCCACTTTACTCTCAGTTATTACAAGATTCTCTAGCTTACTGCCAGAGATGAATACACCTCTAGCATTCCCCTCACTGAATAACTCCTCATGTGTGAATGTCGATGCAAAATATTCATGCAGTTTGTCAGCTACCTAAGCAGGATCATCAACAGTTGACCCATCGATATGAAGTGGACCAATCTGATTCATCCCCTTCCTGCTAGAGTTTACATAAGTAAAGAACGCTTTGCTGTTTTTTTTTTAGCATTAGCATTAGTAGAGGCATGTGATGCAAGAAAGCAAGCTTATTCAGCATCAGGCAAAAAAAAAAAAAAAAAAAACAACCACTACTCCCATTTCACCCCTCTGTTCATTCGAAATACCTGTCCAGCTGAGCTTTAAATTTGTTTAGGCTATCAACTTCAACAACAAGCGATGGGAGTCTATTCCACAAACCAACTGCCCGCTGGCTAAAGGCAAATTTCCGCACATCTATCCGACATCCGTCCTTCCTCAATTTGAATTTATGCCCTCTCAAGTGATTATTCTGAGCAAGAGGAAGAATCTCATCGGCATTGAGCATGCTCAAGCCATTCAAAGCCTTATACACCTCTATCAGATCACCTCGCCAATGCCTAGTCTCCAGGCTCTGTAATTTGCAAAACTTAAGCCTTTCTTCGTAAGAGCAACCCTTTGTTCCATTCACTAATCTTGTTGCCCTTCTCTTTACTCGTTCCAGCAGCTCTACATCCTTCTTGAAATGAGGCCTCCAGACCTGTATACAGTACTCAAGGTGTGGCCTGACCAATGCCTTATACAAGGGAATAATCACATCCCTGTCCCTGCTAGAAAAATTCCTGTATATCATTGACAAGACACCATGAGCTACTCTTGCAGCTCGTCTGCACTGCTCAGAGAACTTCATATCTGCCTGCACAATTACCCCCAGGTCCTTTTCATTCTCTACCACTGTCAGCGTAGTACCACCGAGTTGATAGGTTGATCTGGTGTTACTGTTTCCCATATGTAGTACTTTACATTTGTCAATGTTAAACTTCATTTACCACCTCTCAGCCCATCTGCTCAACCTTTCCAGATCCTGTTGCAGCAGCATAGTATCAGTAGTGTCCTTAACAACCCTGCCAACCTTGGTATCGTCTGCAAACTTGGACATTAAGCCTGATACACCATCATCAATATCATTTATAAATACAGAAAACAACAATGGACTCAACACTGAACCCTGAGGAACTCCACTAATAACATTAGTCCACGTTGAGCAGTGTCCATTGATTACCACTCTCTGTCTTCTGCCACTCAACCATCCCTTTATCCATAGCAGCAATTTGCCTCCAATGCTACACTTCTCCAATTTGTGCAGCAGTCTTCCATGCGCAACAGTATCAAAAGCCTTTCTAAGATCCAAATATATAATATCAAAGTTATTCCCTGCATCCAGTTCTTTTGTGACTACATCATAGTATCCAATCAAATTGGTCAGACAAGACCTTCCCTTAACAAAACCATGCTGTGTCTGAGCTATAACTGAATTCTTGTCCAGATGATCCTGCAGTGCTTCTTTAACCAGTGCCTCCATTAATTTTCCTGGAACCGAAGTTAAACTAACAGGTCTATAATTACTTGTGTCAGCCTTTGATCCGCCTTTGTGAATTGGGGTTACATTTGCACATCTCCAGTCCATGGGTACCTCCCCTGAGTGCAAAGAAACTCTCATAATTATGGCTAGGGGTTTGCTTACTTCCTTTGCTGCCTCCTTTAATATAACTGGATTGATCCCATCCACCCCGTGTGCCTTTTTTATGTTTATCCTCAACAATTTCTCCTCCACTTTCCTCTCAGTTATTAGAAAATCATCTAGCTCACTGCCAATATTTACTTCACCTACAACATTCCCCTTCCTGAATAACTCCTGATGTGTGAATGTAGATGCAAAATACTCGTTTAGATTGTTAGCCACCTGAGCTGGGTCCTCAACTGTTGAACCATCAACATGCAATGGACCAATCTGATTCATCCCTTTCCTTCTTGAGTTTAAATAGGTAAAGAACTCTTTTCTGTTTTTCTTTGCATCCTTTGCCAAGTATTTCTCATAATCTGCCTTTGCCTGCCTAATCTCCTTTGTGACTTGGTTACAGACCAACTTATATCTATCATAGCCTTCCATGTCACCCATTAATTTGTATGTATCCCATACTAATTTTGTAATATCTGATGATCTATAAGGTGTGGCTGGTGGAACTGTGACCAGGTTGTTGTTGGCTCTATCTACTACCTTTTGCTCCTTGGGAGTCGGTTTCATCGACGATGACAGTATAGATTGGTTGCATCCCTTGTCAAAGATTTCTCGTAATCTGCCTTCGCCTGCCTAACCTGCTTTGTAACTTGGTTACAGATCAACTTGTATCTATCATAGGCTTCTGTGTCATGTGTTAATTTGTATGTATCCCATGCATTTTTCTTCTCTGCTATATGTCTCATTAGTTCATCTGACATCCACTTAGGCCTAAACCTTGAACAATATTTCTTATTTGTTATGTAAAGCCTAGTAGCTTCCACGATAAGTTCTTTGAATGCTTCCCATTTTGAATTTGCTGTTGGTAACATCATCAGTTGGTCCCACTGTATAGAATTTAAATACTGTCTCAGTCCATTGTAGTCGCCTTTACGAAAGCAATAACCCTTCACTTTATCCCTAATGGTAGTTACCTCTTTGAGTAACTCCCACTTCAGAACACTGTGATCACTGCCACCTAGTGGTTCATTTACCTACAGATTCTTAATGGATGAAGAATCACTACTGATAATCAAATCAAGAGTATTACTCCCTCTTGTTCCTCCCGAACATGCTGATGTAGAAAACAATTATCCAGTAAATCCACAAAAGCCTTGCTAGTGTGAGTGTCCAGCCCCCAAATTCCAGTCAATATCTGGGAAATTAAAATCCCCCATTATAAGACTCTCTGATTTGCTGGCCTACTCTATTTCCCCTTACAGTTTTTTATTATACACATCAGAATCATTAGGCCTATAGCACACTCCTACTCTCAATTTTGATATCCCAATTATGTCACGCCAAACTGACTTGAATTTTATGTATATCTTAACTTATAGCATAGCCCCTCCTCCCTTCCTACCCTATCTATCCTTTCTGTAGACATTGTACTCCCCAAATTCCAGTTCTGCTTTCCGTATATTTGTGTGACACTACGTCTCTGAAATCCCCACAATATCTGCCTTTGATGTTTTGAGCAATACCTCAAATTCATCAGATTTATTTACTAAACTCCTAGCATTGGTGTACACGTAAGTATACATGGACCTGTTCTTTTTCTTAGCTACCATAACACAACCTATGTGTTTATTTGTACCCCAATGATTCCCAGCAGTCTCTGAAATATCCTGTACCTTATTTTCCAGGCTGCGGCTCAATCCAAGTTCCGGTCAACCCTTCCCTATCTCTTTCTCCTTGCAGTATGATTGATGACTGTTGAGGTTATGATGAACATCGTGGCGAGATCCAGTATTCCTTACATTTCGAGGGTACAGCTCTAAAACGGTGTTCGCATTCGGAACGCTAGTTAGTTCACTGGACCGAACCTATTTGTAACTCACTAGGCGGCTTCTTGATCAGCTAGTGTATAATTTTGCTCCCCCTAATCTGCCAGATAGGGACTGGAGTGCGTCCGAATAGTGTGTATGCGGGGAGCATTGTCGAGGCCACGTTATGTCAAGGATCTGGGTATATTCTTCCCATGTGTACGCCCTATCCAAAAATATTATAATTTTAAGTATTTTTCACCGACTATATGTTGAAATGACAAAATAAAACGAAAGCCAAAATTTGATAACTTTATATTTAAGCTTACAATAACTTACTATTTACAGTGGATATAAAACAATTAAAATATCATAAAATAAAATATACCAGGTTAAAAGCAATAAAATATCTGTAAAACAAATAAATTACCCTAAAATACAATAAAATATACCAGATTAAAAGTGATAAAATATCTGTAGCTTTCGAAGGCTCCGCCTTGTTTCTGAACAGTACGCTTTTATACTTTACAGTGCATCTTTAAATACCCGCGGGTTCACAGCACATGTCGTGTCATTCGATTGCACGTGTGCTCTTCCCCTGTGTCGGAACCAGAAGTGGCTCGGGAGCGCGTCATGTGGAATCATTCATCCCCTCTAAGGATCACTGACTCAAAGAGGGGATGGATACGGATACTCCTATTAATATTGTTCTCAATAGAACTAATCCGCAAGCTCTCGAGCCACTTGTGGTACCAAAACCTATGCACACGGTCAATAATAACTGCTTCGTCCGGGAAGATATGGTGCTGCTTCTCCCAAAAGCCCAAAAGTATTCGGCCACGGCCGATTTTCCATAGTCCGCATTCCTTATTGCCTTTGTGTGCTCCCCCAGACGATCCTCGACTTGCCGCTTTGTTTCCCCCCATATAACATATCCCACAGTCCCGGCACTTAATGCTATAGAAAACCCCACTTGTATTTTCATTTGACATGGGGTCTTTCACCTGTGACACGTCTGTGTGCAGCTTCTGACCTGGAAGCTGCACACAGCGGGTCTGGTAGTTTCATAATACCTGAGCTATACGCTCGGTTAAACCCAAATCACGAACATCAGCATGTTCGTGAGGCAGCAAGAGGGAGCAATACTCTTGATCTGATTATCAGTAGTGATTCTTCATGCATTAAGAATCTGCAGATAAATGAACCACTAGGTGGCAGTGATCACAGTGTGTTGAAGTGGGATTTACTCAAGGAGGTAACTACCATCAGAGGTAAAGGGAAGGGGTTTTGTTTTCGTAAAGGCGACTATGATGGTCTGAGACAGTATTTAAATTCTATACAGTGTGACCAACTGATGATGTTACCAACAGCAAACTCAAAATGGGAAGCATTCAAGGAACTAATCTTGGAGGCTACCAGGCTTTACATACCAACTAAGAAATATTGTTCAAGGTTTAGGCCTAAATGGTTGTCAGATGAACTAATGAGACATGTGGCAGAGAAGAAAAATGCATGGGATACATACAAATTAATGGGTGACATGGAAGCCTGTTATAGATATAAGTTGGTCTGTAACCAAGTCACAAAGGAGATTAGGCAGGCAAAGGCAGACTACGAAAAATCCTTGGCAAAGGATGCAAAGAAAAACAGAAAAGAGTTCTTTACATATTTAAACTCAAGAAGGAAAGGGATGAATCAGATTGGTCCACTGGATATTGATGGTTCAACAGGTGACGATCCTGCTCAGGTGGCTAACAATCTAAACGAGTATTTTGCATCTACATTCATGCATGAGGAGTTATTCAGGAAGAAGAATGATGTAGGTAAAGTAAACATTGGCAGTGAGCTGGATGATTTTGTAATAACTAAGAGGAAAGTGGAGGAGAGGTTGTTGAGGATAAACATAAAAAAGGCACCTGGGGTGGATGGGATCTATCCAGTTATATTAAAGGAGGCAGCAAAGGAAGTAAGCAAACCCCTGGCCATAACTATGAGAGCTTCTTTGCACTCAGGGGAGGTACCGATAGAGTGGAGATGTGCAAATGTAACCCCAATTCACAAAGGAGGATCAAAGGCTGACACAAGTAATTATAGACCTGTTAGTTTAACTTCTGTTCCAGGTAAATTAATGGAGGCACTGGTTAAAGAAGCACTGCAGGTTCATCTAGACAAGAATTCAGTTATAGCTCAGACGCAGCATGGTTTTGTTAAGGGCAGGTCTTGCCTGACCAATTTGATTGGATACTATGATGTAGTCACAAAAGAACTGGATGCAGGGAATAACTTTGATATTATATATTTGGATCTTAGAAAGGCTTTTGATACTGTTGCACATGGAAGACTGCTGCACAATTTGGAGCAGTGTGGCATTGGAGGCAAATTGCTGCTATGGATAAGGGGATGGTTGAGTGGCAGAAGACAGAGAGTGGTAATCAATGGACAGTGTTCAACGTGGACTAATGTTATTAGTGGAGTTCCTCAAGGTTCAGTGTTGGGTCCATTGTTGTTTTCGGTGTTTATGAATGATATTGATGATGGGATATCAAGTTTAATGTCCAAGTTTGCAGATGATACAAAGGTTGGCAGGGTCGTTAAGGACACTACTGACGCTATGCTGCTGCTACAGGATCTGGAAAGGTTGAACAGATGGGCTGAGAGGTGGCAAATGAAGTTTAACATTGACAAATGTAAAGTACTACATATGGGTAACAGTAACCCCAGAGCAATGTATCAACTCTGCGGTACTACACTGACAGTGGTGGAGAATGAAAAGGACCTGGGGGTAATTGTGCAGGCAGATATGAAGTTCTCTGAGCAGTGCAGACGAGCTGCAAGAGTAGCTCATGGTGTCTTGTCAATGATATACAGGAATTTTTCTAGCAGGGATAACGAGGTGATTATTCCCTTGTACAAAAAAATAAGGCAATGGTTAGGCCTCATCTTGAGTACTGTATACAGGTCTGGAGGCCTCATTTCAAGAAGGATGTAGAGTTGCTGGAACGGGTACAGAGAAGGGCAACAAGATTAGTGAATGGAACAAAGGGTTGCTCTTACGAAGAAAGGCTTAAGTTTTGCAAATTACAGAGTCTGGAGACTAGGCGCCGGCGAGGTGATCTGATAGAGGTGTATAGGGCTTTGAATGGTGTGAGCATGCTCAATGCCAATGGTATTCTTCATCTTGCTCAGAATAATCACCTCAGAGGGCATAAATTCAAATTGAGGAAGGAAGGATGTCGAATAGATGTGCGGAAATTTGCCTTTGGCCAGCGGGTGGTTGGTTGGTGGAACCGACTTCCATCACTTGTTGTTGAAGTTGATAGCCTAAACAAATTTAAAGCTAAACTGGACAGGTATTTCGAACGAACGGAGGGGTGAAATGGGAGTGGTGTGTGGTTTTTTTTTTTTGGCTGATGCTGAATAAGCTTGCTTTCTTGCATCGTATGCCTCTACTAATGCTAATGCAAATAGTAGGGAATGTATGTGGTGGCTATACAATTTACCTCGCAGGTAGAAAAAGAAGGGGTTTTGCCATTCTTGGATGTGTTGGTCTACAGAGAAGGCCTGTGCCTAAAGACCAAAGTTTATAGAAAACCCATGTGTAAAGGCCAATATTCACATTTTAATTCAGCTCAGGCCAACCATCACAAGAATAGTGTGATTAGAACACAAACTGACAGGGCAAAGTCACATTGTAGTACCTCTGAGGATAGAAAGAAAGAGTATGAGTATGTCACGGCAGATCTCTTGAAATGTGGCTACCCCCAGAGGATCATAGAGAAATATATTAGAGGAGAACAGAGGAGAGGTGAGTCTTTTACGCTGATAGCCACCTCATACCTTCCCTACTATCCAGGTTTAACTGAGCGTATAGCTCTGGTATTACGAAACTACCAGATGCGCTGTGTGCAGCTTCCAGGAGATCGGGAGCTGTACACAGTCAAGTCACAGGTGAAAGACCCCATTTCAAATGAAAATATAAGTGGAGTCATCTATAGCATTAACTGCCCTGATTGTGGGGTTGGAACAAAGTGGCGTCTCAACGGTCGTCGGGGGGAGCACACAAAGGCGATAAGGATTGCGGACTTCGGAAAATTTGCCGTGGCCGAACACTTTTGGGAGAAGCAGCACCATATTTCCCCGGACGAAGCAGTTATTATTGACCAGGCACATAGCTTTTGGGACCGCAATTGGCTCAAGAGCTTGCGGATTAGTTCCATTGAGAACAATATTAATAGAGGGGATGAACGATTCCACCTGATGCGCTACCGAGCCACGTCTGGTTCGGACACGCACGCACGAGAACAGTGCATGTGCCATCGAATCACGTGACATGTGCCGTGAACCTGCGCGTATTTAAAGCTGCACTGTAAAGTAAAAAAGCATACTGTTCAGAAAGAAGGCAGAGCCTTCGAAAGCTACAGATATTTTATGCTTTTAACCTGGTATATTTTATTTTATGATATTTTAATGGTTTTATATCCACTGTAAATAGTAATTTATTGTAAGCTTAATTATAAAGTTATCAGAAATTTGGCTTTCGTTTTATTTTGTCATTTCAACATACAGTTGGTGAAAAATACTTAAAATTATATTATGAATATACCCAACCCCCGGAGGCCTATTTGGAGGATATCCAAAAATTTCATTACTTCATACAGCATGTCCCACCCAATAGAATAAGCTTAACTGCGAAAAGATCTAAACCTCCCAAGCACTTCCTAATTCATTTCACAAATATAAGTCTCAATTCTAATCTTAACGAGGTCCATTTCCACTTGCAGTCAGCCAAACCCCATGAACGTTTTCTGACAGAATCTCAGTTATCGGGTTGATTCAACTACTGCTCATCTCAGATGCACAAATTATTCCCAAATTATTCATTTAAAAATTAATAATTATTGATTTGCATTTATTAATAATTATAAATCAATTTAGTGTACTCTTTAGCAAATTAAAAATAAATTTTTTTAATCTCTTTTTCTATTGACATTCCAATTTATTTTTATCGACAGGTATTGCTTCCCATTTGGAAGACCAGAAGGATCATTGAAAGCCACTTTATCCTTATTAGAAAGAGTAGGTTTATTTCTGTTATCTTGTTCATTTACATTATATTTCCAATTTTATTAGGAAATTCTGTTTTAACAACAATTATTAATATTTGTATTAGCAGCGTGAATGTTATACATTTGCAAAAATAATTAAAGAATTTTCAAGTAAATTATCCACTTTATATTCAGAACCCTCTCTTATTTCACAATCTGAGTTGGAGTTTATTCCAAAAATATTTTTAAATGCAAATTAATTTTGTTTGTAGCCTGAGAAAAGTGTAAGTGTGTGATTAGTATTTCTTTTATTAACCTCTTTAACCCTTTAGAGATTGAGTTTCTGGTACAATATGCAGGCTAATCTGGAGGTTTTTTTTTTTTATTTGTAATATTTGAATGATTTTTACAGTAGGTAAACAATGTATATAATGGCTATTAAAGACCATTTTTTTTTTCTGTGTGGCACATTTGCATACTCCTATTGTTTTCACCATGTTTGTCCATGTGTAAAATTCACAATTTCAAATTGACAACTATTTATTCGACGCCCAGTGGAAAGATTTTTAGTTCTTTTAGAAAGATGAAAAGCCATCACAGATGTCATTAAAAGTGGACTGCTATAAATCCAGCAGTTATTTCTGTTTTTATGGAAAAATGAAATGCATACATTGAAAGTTGTTATAATTCTGTATTGTTAGCATTAGACATTCCACATATAATTCATATGTATTTTTAATTTAAAAAGATTAATTACTGACCAACCTTGTTAATTTTGTGGGCTCTTGGCACCATATCTGGTTAATTATGTTTCATCGCTGAAGTATCAACATTTTTGTCTTGAACAGTCTTAGCTATTTAAGATAAGAATGTTTCTTATCACAGTTGATTGCATGTATATCTCCAGGTTAATTTTCTGCTGACACCATAGCTCCAAACAACTGTAATTGTAAATCAGTTATTAATCAGTCAAAATTATATTTTGAACAGGCTAAGTGGGAAAAAAACTTGCTTCTTGTCCAAATAGTAGTCAAGCATTTTGCTCTCTTGTCAAAGCTATTTGATGCAACTATAAACTGCCAACTCCCAAACTATCTGAAAATCTTCTATCTGATCAGTGATCATCAGCGTCAATTCACTGGTGATATACTGCTTATGTTACCCATTTATGGACAAATTCATTGAATAAGATTGACGAAACTCAAACTGTTCTGTTTAACATTTCAAAGGCTTTTGTTTGTGTTTGACGTAAAGGTGTCTGCCAGTGGCAATGGTTGATGACGTTGTAGAGTGGATATCATCTTTTAAGGGCACAAAAGGTGATATAGTTGTACACGTTGGCACTAATGATATTAAGAGTAGGAGACCGGCGGAATTACTTAACAAGTACAGGTCACTGTTGAAAAAAAGCCGTGAATTAGAGTTGAATTTGAAAGTGTCTGCAATTCTGCCCAGACACGACAGGAGGGAGTATATGATGACATCCCTGTCGATCAATTCGGCCCTGGAAAGATTGTGCAAGGCTCAAGGGGTAGAATTTTTTTCAGCCAGGTCTCTACTTGTTAACAGGAGAGACTGCTCCTACAGGGATGGGATACACTTAAATAGAAAGGGTGCAAGAATGTTTGCTGATGCTATCGAGGCAGGTGGGTCGGAAAACTGCTAGATTGGGGGGATACAATGGCTACTGTTAATCTATTAGTCCTTGTATCCCCCAATCCAGCAGTTTAAATAGATAATCATCAATCTGAGTATCCAACTTTCCTGATTATCCATTCCTTAACTAGTCAACCAGTGAGCAAACTCTCTCCATTTATTATACAGAGATTTCTATAAAATGCTGCTGGATCACCTAAAATGGTCAAAAGTTTACAGTCAGGGGATTTGCTTGTGGAAACTACACAGTCGAAACATTCAGAATTGTTGTTAAAGATGACACCATTTGGGGGTATCCCTGTTAAAATAGTAGTAGTAGTAGTAGTAGTAGTAGTGGCATGTGATGCAAGAAAGCAAATGTATGAGCTTATGCAGCATCAGCCAAAAAAAAAAAAAAAAAATCACACCATTCCCTCCAAATGCCTGTCCAGTTCCTCCTTAAATTTATTCAACCTATCAACATCCACAACGACAGATGGAAGTTTGTTCCAGCAATTAACCACCCGCTGGCTAAAGGCAAATTTCCGCACATCTATTCTACATGTCTTTTCTTAATTTGAATTTATGCCCCCTTAGGTTCGTAATCTGAACAAGTGGAAGGATCCCATCAGAATTCAGCGTGCTCAACCCATTCAAGGCCTTATATACCTCAATCAGATCAATGCGCAGGTGCCTAGTCTCCAGCCACTGCAGTTTGCAGAACTTAAGTCTCTCTTGGTAAGAGGATCCCTTCATTCCCCTCACCAATCTTGTTGCCCTTCTCTGTACACGCTCAAGTAAATCTACATCCTTCCTAAAATGAGGCCTCCAGACCTGTTTGCAGTACTCAAGGCGTGGCTTGACCATTGCCTTATACAGAGGGATAATCACCTCCTTTTCCCTGCTAGCAAAATTCCTATATATCAATGACAAAACCCCATGAACTGCCCTGGCAGCCTGTCTACATTGCTCAGAGAACTTCATATCTGACTGCACAATTACTCCCAGGTCTTTTTCATTTTCTACCACCTTAAGTGTAGTACCACACAGTTGGTACGTTTCTCTGGGGTTACTTCTACCCATTTGCAGTACTTTGCATTTGTCAAGGTTAAACTTCAGTTGCCACTTCTTAGCCCATCTGCCCAAATTATCTAGATCCTGTTGCAGTAGCACACTGCCATGACTGTCATTAACAACCCTGCCAACCTTTGTATCATCTGCAAACTTCGACATTAAGCCTGATATACCTTCATCAATATCATTGATAAATATACAAAACAACAGTGGACCTAACACGAACCCTGTGGGACTCCACTAATAACATTAG
This sequence comes from Mastigoproctus giganteus, assembly GCF_048544385.1. Taxonomy (NCBI): domain Eukaryota; kingdom Metazoa; phylum Arthropoda; class Arachnida; order Uropygi; family Thelyphonidae; genus Mastigoproctus; species Mastigoproctus giganteus. Next base: position 269,262,358 of record NC_143576.1, on the reverse strand, counting down.
TCCAAGAAGAGCAGCACCCATTGATTACCACTCTCTGTCTTCTCCCACTTAACCATCCTTTTATCCATTGTAGCAGCTTACCCTTAATACCATTCTGCTCCAATTTGTACAATAGTCTTCCATGCGCAACAGTGTCAAAAGCTTTCCTGAAATCCAAATATATGATATCAAAATTATTTTTTGCATCTAGTTCCTTTGTAACCACGTCATAATCTTCTATAAGTAGATTATGACGTGGTTTCATCTTCTATAAGTAGATTATAGACCTAGTCAGGATCCTTAGTTTATTCTAAATTGAGATAGCGAGGTTTCGAAGCTAATCAATACTTACGAGTCCGTAGAAATACCGTTCGTGAATTCCCGCCATTTTTACACGATAGCATAAGCTTAGTGTAGTATACTGCATAATATAATATTGTCAATTAATCAGTAAATCTATTAATCTTGATAAACTTTATTGTCAATTAAATTGTATTTTTAACTCTATAAATATATATAACGACTTAATCGTAACAAATAATTAATACATAACTATAGTGGTACACGTGATACGGAAGTTGTATAAAGGGAACACTAGATACCGAAAAAAAAAAAAAAAAAATATATATACAGGCATACCTCGATTAACGAATAGGATGCGTTCCACAAAATTACTTCGTTAAGCGAAACTTCGTTTTCAGAGGTAAAAATACTATGGCCAGAATAGGGATACGTTCCTACGTAAAGAAAATGAAAAGCTTTTTTTCGAACAAAGAAAAGTTTTATTAAATAAACAGTCAACTTACATACAAAGTGAAATCACATTTTAAAATATGAGGTTAAAGTTGATTGTTTATGCTTTTTTTCTCTTTCATTTAACAATTGCCTATACGGAGTTATTGCATTTAACACTGATCGCTTAACTATAACACTTCTTCCTAAATCGGGATCATTTTCACTAAAAAAATTTAAAACGTTTTCAATGTCATTTAAGTACCTTTTTAAATCTTTGGTTGTTAACACTTTTTCGGCAGGAACTTCTTTAACTTCGCCTTCATTATCTTTGTCTTCGTTGCTAACAAGGTTTTCTAAATCTTCCACTGAAAAACCATCATCTTCTGCATTCAATAAATTTCTAACATCCTCTTCATCGACATTTTCGAAACCTATTGATTGAGCCATCTGGATAACTTCATTTCTAATTTCTTGGATGTTATTTTCTTCTTCTAGTACAACTTCTGGCCATATTTTGCGCCAAACTCCATTTAAGCATTTCTTAGTGACTTCTTTCCAAGAACTATCAATGTTTTCAATTGCGTTTTTAATGGTGTAGTTTTTCCAAAAAGTTTTAACTGTCATTTCCACTTTATCCTCTAGTTCAGTTAAATTGCTTAAAGTTCGACGCAGATAATAAGCTTTAAATGATGCTATTACTCCCTGATCCAATGGTTGAATCAGGGAAGTTGTGTTTGCTGGAAGAAACACAACTTTGACAGGAATGCATGTGTCCAACGTGTTAAGATCAGTAGGATGTCCCGGAGCATTGTCTAACAACAAAAGAGCTTTTTCTTCAAAGTTGTTTTTTTGACAATACCGTTTTACTCCAGGACAAAAGTGGTTAACAAACCAATCAGTAAATAACTCCTTGGTAACCCACGCTTTTCTATTTGCTTTCCATATTACAGGTAAATTCATTTTTATGTTACCTTTTAACGCCCTCGGATTTTCTGAATGGTAAACTAATAGCAATTTTAATTTATAATCACCAGAGGCATTTGATCCAAAGAGTAACGTTAAACGGTCTTTGGCTGCTTTAAATCCAGCAGCTGATTTTTCTTCAATAGAAATGAAGCTTTTTGTTGGTAGCCGTTTCCAGAACAAACCGCTTACGTCAACATTGAACACCAAATTTGGTGGAAATTTTTCACGTTCAATTATTTCCTTTAGTTTTTCTGGAAATTTATTTGCAGCTTCAACATCTGCACTTGCAGCTTCTCCTGTTAATTTTACACTATGAATCCTGGCCCGTTTTTTAAATTTCTCGAACCAACCACGAGAAGCCCCAAGGTTTCCGTAATTTCTTCAGTTTGTTTAGATTTCAGGTGATTAAACAAAAATAATCGGATGATTGTCGGGCGTTGGCCTTAAATTGGAATATTTTTTTATGTTAAATGGGGCTTGAAATTGCGGACTTCGTTATATCGAGGCTTCGTTATCAGAGGTAACGTTAACCGAGGTATGCCTGTATATATATATATATATATATATATAACATAACTGTTTTGGGATATAACTTAAAGATTTAATTTTTGTTTTAAATTTTATTGAATTAAATTGGAATCATGACTCTGACCAGAGCAGCAAAGCAAAAGGCTCAAGCTAATGGGAGTGCTGTGGTTCAGGGGAGAACTGGGGGGGGCAGTTGCCCTCTGAATCACAGTCTTTTAAAATGCACTGTTTGCTTGATGTTTGCGGAGCAGTCGGGTACGGGACATGATACTGCCAAGCATTAGCATTAGTAGAGGCATTTGATGCAAGAAAGCAAGCTTATGCAGCATCAGCCAAAAAAAAAAAAAAAAAAAGTAACATAAATAAATAAAAATAACCACTTCCTCTTCACCCCTCTGTTCATTCGAAATACCTGTCCAGCTGAGCCTTAAACTTATTTAGGCTATCAACTTCCACGACAAGGGATGGAAGTCTGTTCCACCTACCAACCACCCGCTGGCTAAAGGCAAATTTCCGCACGTCTATCCTACATCTGTCTTTCCTCAATTTGAATTTATGCCCTCTCAGGTGATTATTCTGAGCTAGAGGAAGAATCCCATCAGCATTGAGCATGCTTAAACCATTCAAGGCTTTATACACCTCTATCAGATCACCTCGCTGGTGCCTAGTCTCCAGACACTGTAATTTGCAAAACTTAAGCCTTTCTTCGTAAGAGCACCCCTTTGTTCCATTCACTAATCTTGTTGCCCTTCTCTGTACTCGTTCCAGCAGCTCTACATCCTTCTTGAAATGAGGCCTCCAGACCTGTATACAGTACTCTAGGTGTGGCCTGACCATTGCCTTATACAATGGAATAATCACCTCCTTATCCCTGCTGGAAAAATTCCTGTATATCATTGACAATACTCCATGAGCTACCCTTGCAGCCCGTCTGCACTGCTCAGAGAACTTCATATCTGCCTGCACAATCACCCCCAAGTCCCTTTCATTCTCTACCACTGTCAGTGTAGTACCACAGAGTTGATACGTTGCTCTGGGGTTGCTGTTTCCCATGTGTAGTACTTTACATTTGTCAATGTTAAACTTCATTTGCCACCTCTCAGCCCATCTGCTCAACCTTTCCAGATCCTGTTGCAGCAGCATAGTGTCAGTAGTGTCCTTGACAACCCTGCCAACCTTTGTATCATCTGCAAACTTGGACATTAAGCTTGATATACCATCATCAATATCATTTATAAATACAGAAAACAACAATGGACCCAACACTGAGCCCTGAGGGACCCCACTAAGGGGGATGTCTTTGTGTGTGCACGATGTAAGGAGTGCAAGGAAATCAGGCGACAACTCAGCGTTGTTATGGGCCTTTATGAGACCTTGAAGGACAGGGTGGATGCCTTCGAAGGAAATAAATTGAGGGGCCCATCAAGCTCTCAGCTGCCCACATCAACGCCAGAGCTTGCACTTGGTCATCAGGCAACACAGGGGCAGCCCCCTAGGCAGAATGCGCTGGTCCCACAGGAACTAGTAGTTGTTGGTGACTCTATTGTCAGGGAAACGGGGAACAAGCTTTGTAAAAAGGATAGGTGGAATAGGACCAGGGTATGTCTGCCAGGGGCAAAGGTTGATGACGTTGTAGAGCGGATATCATCTTTTAAGGGCACAAAAGGTGATATAGTTGTACACGTTGGCACTAATGATATTAAGAGTAGGAGACCGGCGGAATTACTTAGCAAGTACAGGTCACTGTTGAAAAAAAGCCATGAATTAGGGTTGAACTTGAAAGTGTCTGCAATTCTGCCCAGGCACGATAGGAGGGAGTATATGATGAGAGCCTTGTCGATCAATTCGGCCCTGGAGGGATTGTGCAAGGCTCAAGGGGTAGAATTTTTTTCAGCCTGGACTGTACTTGTTAACAGGAGAGATTGCTTCTACAGGGATGGGATACACTTAAATAGAAAGGGTGCAAGAATTTTTGCTGATGCTGTCGAGGCAGTGTTAGGTGGGTCGGAAAACTGCTAGTTGAGGGGGAATCAAGGACTAATAGATTAACAGTAGCCACTGGCAGAGGTGGAAGTGATTCTTGCACTGCTTCTATTCAAATGAGGAGAAGTCTGAAAAACAAGATGCAGGATATTTCAGAGACTGCTGGTAGTCATTGCGTTACAAGTAAACACATGGGTTGTGTTAGGGTAGCTAAGAATAGAAACAGGTGCATGTATACCAGCGTGCACACCAATGCTAGGAGTTTGGTAAATAAATTTGATGAATTTGAGATATTGCTCAAAACATCAAAGGCAGATATTGTTGGGATATCAGAGACGTGGTGTCACACAGATATAAGTAATGCGAACTGGAATTTGGGGAATACAATGTATATAGAAAGGATAGACAGGACAGGAGGGGAGGAGGGGTTATGCTATTAATTAAGAAACACATAAAGTCAAAGGAAGTGAAGCCAGTTTACATCGATGGACAGGGCAGTGTCGAGTCAGTTTGGTGTGACATAAGCATAGGGAAATCAAAATTGAGAGTAGGAGTGTGCTATAGGCCTAATGACTCTGATGAGTATAATAATATATTGTACAGGGAAATAGAGTGGGCCAGTAAATCAGAGAGTCTTATAATGGGGGATTTTAATTTCCCAGATATTGACTGGAATTTGTGGGTTGGTCACTCGCACACTAGCAAGGCTTTTGTGGATTTATTGGATGATTGTTTTCTACATCAGCATGTTCGTGAGGCAACAAGAGGGAGCAATACTCTTGATCTGATTATCAGTAGTGATTCTTCATGCATTAAGAACCTGCAGATAAATGAACCACTAGGTGGCAGTGATCACAGTGTGTTGAAGTGGGATTTACTCAAGGAGGTAACTACCATCAGAGGTAAAGGGAAGGGTTTTTGTTTTCGTAAAGGCGACTATGATGGTCTGAGACAGTATTTAAATTCTATACAGTGGGACCAACTGATGATGTTACCAACAGCAAACTCAAAATGGGAAGCATTCAAGGAACTAATCTTGGTGGCTACCAGGCTTTACATAAGAAATATTGTTCAAGGTTTAGGCCTAAATGGTTGTCAGATGGACTAATGAGACATGTGGCAGAGAAGAAAAATGCATGGGATACATACAAATTAATGGGTGACATGGAAGCCTATGATAGATATAAGTTGGTCTGTAACCAAGTCACAAAGGAGATTAGGCAGGCAAAGGCAGACTACGAAAAATCCTTGGCAAAGGATGCAAAGAAAAACAGAAAGGAGTTCTTTACATACTTGAACTCGAGAAGGAAAGGGATGAATCAGATTGGTCCACTGGATATTGATGGTTCAACAGTTGAGGATCCTGCTCAGGTGGCTAACAATCTAAACGAGTATTTTGCATCTGCATTCACGCATGAGGAGTTATTCAGGAAGGAGAATGATATAGGTAAAGTAAACATTGGCAGTGAGCTGGATGATTTTGTAATAACTGAGAGGAAAGTGGAGGAGAGATTGTTGAGGATAAACATAAAAAAGGCACCTGGGGTGGATGGGATCTATCCAGTTATATTAAAGGAGGCAGCAAAGAAAGTATGCAAACCCCTAGCCATAATTATGAGAGCTTCTTTGGACTCAGGGGAGGCACCCATAGACTGGAGATGTGCAAATGTAACCCCAATTCACAAAGGAAGATCAAAGGCTGACACAAGTAATTATAGACCTGTTAGTTTAACTTTGGTTCCAGGAAAATTAATGGAGGCACTGGTTAAAGAAGCACTGCAGGATCATCTAGACAAGAATTCAGTTATAGCTCAGACGCAGCATGGTTTTGTTAAGGGCAGGTCTTGCCTGACCAATTTGATTGGATACTGTGATGTAGTCACAAAAGAACTGGATGCAGGGAATAACTTTGATATTATATATTTGGATCTTAGAAAGGCTTTTGATACTGTTGCACATGGAAGACTGCTGCACAAATTGGAGCAGTGTGGCATTGGAGGCAAATTGCTGCTATGGATAAGGGGATGGTTGAGTGGCAGAAGACAGAGAGTGGTAATCAATGGACACTGCTCAATGTGGACTAATGTTATTAGTGGAGTTCCTCAAGGTTCAGTGTTGGGTCCATTGTTGTTTTCGGTGTTTATGAATGATATTGATGATGGGATATCAAGTTTAATGTCCAAGTTTGCAGATGATACAAAGGTTGGCAGGGTCGTTAAGGACACTACTGACGCTATGCTGCTGCAACAGGATCTGGAAAGGTTGAACAGATGGGCTGAGAGGTGGCAAATGAAGTTTAACATTGACAAATGTAAAGTACTACATATGGGTAACAGTAACCCCAGAGCAATGTATCAACTCTGCGGTACTACACTGACAGTGGTGGAGAATGAAAAGGACCTGGGGGTAATTGTGCAGGCAGATATGAAGTTCTCTGAGCAGTGCAGACGAGCTGCAAGAGTAGCTCATGGTGTCTTGTCAATGATATACAGGAATTTTTCCAGCAGGGATAAGGAGGTGATTATTCCCTTGTATAAGGCAATGGTTAGGCCTGATCTTGAGTACTGTTTACAGGTCTGGAGGCCTCATTTCAAGAAGGATGTAGAGCTGCTGGAACGGGTACAGAGAAGGGCAACAAGATTAGTAAATGGAACAAAGGGTTGCTCTTACGAAGAAAGGCTTAAGTTTTGCAAATTACAGAGTCTGGAGACTAGGCACCGGCGAGGTGATCTGATAGAGGTGTACAAGGCTTTGAATGGTTTGAGCATGCTCAATGCCAATGAGATTCTTCATCTTTCTCAGAATAATCACCTCAGAGGGCATAAATTCAAATTGAGGAAGGAAGGATGTCGGATAGATGTGCGGAAATTTGCCTTTGGCCAGCGGGTGGTTGGTTGGTGGAACCGACTTCCATCACTTGTTGTTGAAGTTGATAGCCTAAACAAATTTAACGCTCAACTGGCCAGGTATTTCGAACGAACGGAGGGGTGAAATGGGAGAGGGTTTTTTTTTTTTTTTTTTTGGCTGATGCTGAAGAAGCTTGCTTTCTTGCATCATATGCCTCTACTAATGCTAATGCTAATAATATCCTATCAAATTTGTCAGACAAGATTTTCCCTTGACAAACCCATGCTGTGTCTGAATTATTGCTGCTGTCTTCTCTAGATGATCCTGCAATGCATCTTTAACCAGTGACTCCATTATTTTACCCGGAACAGAAGTTAAACTAACTTAACTGTAATTACTCGTGTCACCCTTCGATCCCCCTTTGTGAATTGGGGATACATTTGCACATCTCCAGTCCGTGGGAACCTCCCCTGAGTCCAAGGATGCTCTGATAATTATGGCTAAGGGTTTGCTTAGTTGCTTTGCCGCCTCCTTTAATATAACTGGATAGATCCCATGCACCCCAGGTGCTTTTCTTACGTTTAACTTCAATAATTTCTTTTCCACTTTGCTCTCAGTTATTACAAGATCATTAAGCACCCTGCTACAATTTGATAACCTTTTGCCATTTTCAAACCTTAATAGCTCCTCATGTGTGAATGTAGATGCAAAATACTCATTCAGTTTGTTTGGTATCTGAGCAGGATCATCAACAGTCGAACCATCGATGTCAAGTGGACCAATCAGATTCATCCCCTTCCTTTTAGAGTTTATATCAGTAAAGAAATCTTTGCTTTTTCTTAGCATCTTTTGCCAAGTATTTCTCGTAATCTGCCTTCGCCTGCCGAACCTCCTTTGTGACCTGATTACAGACTAGCTTATATCTGCCATAGGCTTCTGAGTCGCTTGATAATTTATATGCATCCCATGCATTTTTCTTCTCTGTTACGAGTCTCATTAGTTCATTTGACAACCATTTAGGCCTAAATCTTGAACAATATTTCTTAATAGGTATGAAACTTTTAGTAGCTTCCACAATTAATTCCTTGAATGCTTCCCACTTAGAATTTACTGTTGGTAACATCGTCAGTTGATCCCACTGTACAGAATTTAAAAACTGTCAGAGACCACTGTACTCGCCTTTACGGAAGCAAAAACCCTTTCCTTTACCCCTGATGGTAATTAAATCTTTAAGTAAATCCCACGTCAGTGCATTGTGATCACTGCCACCTAGTGGTTCTTTTATCTGCAAATTCCTAATACATGAATGATCACTGCTGATAACCAGATCAAGAGTATTACTTTCTCTGGTTGCCTATCGAACATGCTGTTGCAGAAAACAGTCATCCAATAAATCCACAAAAGTCTGACTAGTGTGTGAGTGCCCAACCCACAAGTTCCAGTCAATATCTGGGAAGTTAAAATCTCCCATTATAAGATATTCCGATTTACTAGCCCACTCTCTCTGTACAATTTCTCTGTACAATTGTTCATTGTACTCATTCGAGTCATTAGGCCTGTAACACACTCCTACTCTAATTTTTGCTTTCGCAGTGCTTATGTCACACCAAACTGACTCAACAGTGCACTGTTCATCTGTATCAACTGGATGCACTTCTTTTGATTTTATGTTTTTCTTTATTAACAGCATAACTCCTCCTCCCTTCCTATCCTGTCTATCCTTTCTGTGCACATTGTACTCCCCAAATTCCAGTTCGGCATTCCTTATATCTGTGTGACACCACGTCTCTGATATCCCAACAATATCCGCCTTTGATGTCTTGACCAACACTTCAAATTCATCAAATTTATTTACTATACTTCTAGCATTGGTATAGATGCAAATATACATGCACCTATTCCTATTCCCAGCCACTCTAACACATCCTATATACCCACCTGTTTCACAATGACTGACATCCGTCCCTGAAACCCCCAACACCCCTCGCTCCAGGTGGCTACTTATTCTAATAGAAGTTGTGCAAGAATCCCTTCACCTCTGCCTACAGCTACTGTTAAACTATTAGTCCTTGTATCCCCCCAAGCTATCAAAGTGGGATCTATTGAATGTAACAGAAGAGGAGCTTGTACAAGAACTTAAAGACCAAAAAGTCATACATGCTAAGAGAATTTTGACTCGTAGAGATGGCAATCTCATTCCAACCCGAAGTGTAATTCTCACATTCAATTCTCCAAACTTACCAATACTGTAAAAGCTGGTTATCTAAATTGCCATATCCGCCCGTATATATCAAATCCAATACGGTGTTATAAGTGTCAGAAGTTCGGACACTCTCAGGCAGCATGTCGAGGAAACACAATATGCCCAAAATGTGGATCCCAGGATCACACTCAAACAGACTGTACTGCTACATCTCCAGTTTGCCCTAACTCCAGGGAAGATCATTCTGCATATTCTAGAAATTGCGAGCTATAGAAAGTTGGAAAAAAAATACAGAAATTTAAAGTTGAAAATAAATTTACTTATCAGGAAGCGAGACGACAAATACTGAAAGATACTCCTGCACGTACATATGCAGATGTTACAAAGAAATATCGTTCAATTGCTACACAACCCAATGACTCAGTTCCACCGAACATATCACTTGCTGAGTGGGCTAGAGCTCAGCTTTCAGTTCCTCAGCCATCCTTGAAGCAAAACAACAGAGGCCAGACTTTGTAATACCCAGTTTCCATCCCCACCACTAGTGGCATTAAGTCACAAAGTGAGACCAGGATGACAAATGCTGAATCTTCTATTAAAACTCAAATTAATACTGCAGAAATGGATACAGATGACAAAACTCAACAAGAACCTATATTAGAAATTCATCCTGGACACTGGACGGCCTACCTTTCCTAAAAAAGATAAAATTAAAATAGATCGCAATAAGCCTACTGCCTCTAAAAGGCAACCAGATCATCCTACCACTAGAACTAAATAATGAAGTGCATTTTACAATGAAATTGTCGAGGACTACGTACTAATACAGATGAACTTTATGACCTAATCAGAGATTTCAATCCGGCAAGCATTTGTTTACAGGAAACATTTTTAACTCCACAAGTGACCCCCTCAATAAAGAAATATATTTTGTACAGGTGTGACAGAATGCAGCAACTGCAGCCCATGGAGGTGTAGCGGTTTTGGTATCCATTACTAATCCGTCCAATTGGCTGCTGACAAGGATACTAGGAGACAGTCGTGTTCAGAGCCGCTAAGAGGATTTTTCTTATTTATTGATTTGAAATTATTGTTTTTCTAAAACTTTTGATTTAAATTTAGTAGTATAACATTATTTTGTGATTTTCTGATTAATTTGGTGTATTTATTCTTTACTCGGCCTTGTAATTGCATAAAAGTATCGGTAAGGGTATCCACTTGTTTGCAACTCCGCTGAACGAGAAGTTCTTTAGCCATATTTAGCCGCTTGATTGAATATTTTTTACATCGAATTATTTCTGTAAGTAGCTTATAGACCTAGTAAGGATCGTTAGTTTATTCTGAATTGAGACAGTGAGATTTGAAAGTTAATTAATACTTAAGTGTCCGTAGTTTTACCGTTCGTAAACTTTCCCGCCTTTGTGATACGATAGTTATATACCGTACCAGATAGCGTTAGTTGAACTTCGTTAGCAGTTAAACTGTACTTTTAAATAAATACATATAACGACTTAGATTACAAACGTAATATAATTAATTATATTTAACATAATTAATAACATAACAAATTAATTATAATTAATTATAATTAATTAATAAATTAATAGAATCATGACTCAGACCAGAGCAGCAAAGCAAAAGGCTCAAGCTAATGGAAGTGCTGTGGCTCAGAGCAGAACTGAGGGGGGCAGTTGTCCTCTGACTCACAGCCTTACAAAATGCACTGTTTGCTTGATGTTTGCAGAGCAATGGGGTACGGGACATGATACTGCCATGGGGGATGTCTTTGTGTGTGCGCGATGCAAGGAGTGTATCGATATCAGGCAACAACTCAGCGTTCTTATGGGCCTATATGAGAGCTTGAAGGACAGGGTGGATGCCCTCGAAGAAACTAAATTGAGGGGCCCATCAAGCTCTCAGCTGCTCACATCAACGCCAGAGCTTGCACTTGG